>NW_028230444.1:21601572-21901572 GCF_043228905.1 Azolla caroliniana
TCCACATAGTCCCTGCTCTGCGCCGCCGTCCCCAATGGCTGCCTCTCGTTGAACTTGTTGGCTCCCAACCGCACATCCTCGTCCTTCGATTCCATCTGTTCCCCCCCACCCAACAAACAGAAATGACTGATCTCTCAGAGTTCTCGGAATTAGGGTTTACACGAGCTTGCCTGCAACACCCACAGCCAGTTTTGTGTCAGGTATTTATTATGACCCGCTTTCTTTCAACAGATCATACATAACAGAAATGGAAGAATTTCTTTGTTTTCTTTTTTCTTTTTTCTTTTTTCTTTTTTCTTTTTTTCTTTTTTCTTCTGTAGATGTCTAGAAGTTTAAGTTAGCAAGCAAGTGTGGAAATCAGAGGGAGCTATGTCCCAGCTTCAGGGGATATGCAAAAAAAATAAAATCAGAGGGCATTTTCATTTAGCTAGACTTGTGAGAAAAAAAGCAAGCAGATTTTACGAGACAGACAGAGAAATTTGTGCAAGAGAAGCTCCCCCCAAAAAAAAAAACAGAGTTTCAGATGGAAAAGAAAAGAAAAAACCAGAAACATGAAAGAAGTCAGAGTTAGAGAATTAACCAAAATTGGTAAGCTGAAGCAGGGTAAAGGAACAGAGTGAAGGGGGTGGAGAAAAACAGAGAGGAAGGGGAAATGGAGAGAGCAGAAAAACAGAGGAAAATGAAGGAACAGGGTTAGGAGAATGAAGATTAAATAAAAGCAGAGAATTATTGCTTCTGAGGTGAAGAAGCTTAGCTACCTGTGTGTGTCCTGTCTCTCAGAAATAAGCTCCTTCTTCTTCTTCTTCTTCTTCTTCTTCTTCTTCTTCCTTCTTCCTTCTTATTGTAGTGAGCAGAGAGTGATGAGAAGAGAAGGCAATGGGATGATTGATAAAGGGGAAGAGAGAGAAGGAGACAGACAGAGAGAAGAGAGAGAGAAGAGAGAGAAGGAGACAGAAAGAGAGAGAGAGAGAGAGAGAGAGAGAGAGAGAAGAGAGAGAGAGAGAGAGAGAGAGAATGTATGAATATGTGGATAAGCTCCCTTTCCTTGCTGGCTCTGAACTTCTCCTTTGCTTTTTTTTTTTGCTTTTCCTTCAATAAATAAATAAATAAATAATACACATGTATATAAAAATTACAAGGGGTGCCCCCACACAAATATATATATATATATATGTATATATGTATATATGAAAACCATCATCATCCACCTTGTATTGTCTTCTTCTTCTTCTTCTTCTTTACAAATGTAATGCTATTCCTATCATTTAAAGCAATATATATTATGTGATGTGGTGTTGTTGCTCCATTGGACACCCTTGAGGGCCTTAGTCACACATAACATTATTTATATATATATATATATATAGATATATATATAGATACATATATATATATATATATATAATGTTTGCTTCCTTTCTTGTTTGTTTCCTTGGAGGATTGAGATCCTACTCACTCCCTCCCTCACTTCTTTTTGGGTTTTTTTAAATTTCTCTAGCCTTCTTCTTTTCTGGGTTTGTTTTAGGCCAGCGACTCGCTCACTCGGGACAACGATTCCCTTCGAAACGTTGCTATCCTTGCAAGCGAAAAAAAATTTAGATTCGGTTCTTTTCACATCGTCACTCTCAAACCCCTCTCCCCACAACTCTTTTCCCATCTCCTTTTCTCGGTGTCCATATTGGATTCCAAATTTGCAGTTTCCCATAAACTATGTATATGTATACACTATATCATGATTAATGGATATCGATCGACGACGACAAAAGTTTATGATCGCTCGACCACAAAGAATATGACTACACAAATGCCAGATCGCATCGTTTTACACCCTTTTTTCCTATCTCTGGGACACACAAGAATGTGGTTTGTTTAACATGTCGTCCATCTATATATACACATGTCAAAAAAGACACGCCACCCATGCCTACAAAATTGATGTTATTTCATTTCGAACTCCGACGCATTGTGTGTTGTAGTTGTCGTACTAACCGAACATTTCAGTGCCCATCATGAGGTAAAAGCAATGGTGGAAATCAAAATGGTGCTCTTGTTATTAGAATTTATGTGTCTTCTAGCTTTGTGATCGGTCACATTGCAGCACATCCTCTTGTGATGTTTGGTCACAACTTGCATGCACCATTGTGTTTTTCTTTCTTTCTTCATGCTTTTGTGTAGTGTGGGAATGCTCCTTAATAAAGCTACGTTGTTTCCCCTTCTTGTTATCCAACGTTAACATGTACATTCTTAAAAGCCTTTGCAACGATACAATGCATCTAGGAAACAAAAAATAGATCTTGAATGACCATTGGATACTACATGGCTATTTGCCTTTCCTGCATTGAAATACGCGATGCTCAAATTTCACATAAAAACAATGATAATAGTAAAAATAATAATATTGTGAAGCACGATGGGTTTTATTTGAATGATTTTGAATATTGAAGCCCATGGTTCACTGACAGGTGTCCAGTCATTTAACAACACATAATGTGAGTGTTTTTTGCTTTTCCAAAAAGGAGCCTTTCGAATTACCTCGAGTGCTCAAGTTGATATTGCTAACAGTATTGTGTCGCGATGGTAAAAATTTCAAGTTTGTCCTTATGAGTTCATTAAGCATTGTTAAAGCTTGTAAGCCCACAATCCAACTTTTAGTGGGTTCGTCCTTGATACTTGTGCGTAAAAGCTCATATGGGCACACACTAAAGCACACACACAGAAACAACTGGAAAAGCAAATGCAACTCTGGCCCATGTGTGATCAATGATGCCAAGGGGGCAAAGGGGGGGGAAAGTGGAATCAACTTTTTTTTTGTCACAACTTACAACACATAAGAGAATGATGGTTAAGAATTTGGTTGCAAAAATGAAAAAAAAAACAAACAAACAAACATTATTAAATATAAACATCTCCAAACCACCACATGTTAGTGAAACACTATTCATGATGTGAGAACAAGGTGATTATTATTATTAGCCTTGATTGATATTAGACACATACACAAATATATGTATATATTCTCTATAGCAACTTATATGAAGGAATTATTTAAGCATGATGAACCATTGACTCTTCAAGAATCGTAGATTATCAAAAGAAAAGGAATGGGGGGTGGGGGGAACAAACCATGCTTGTGTACACCGGCTATTATGCCAACCCAAACCGCCCAAGGTCCTACCATCCCCCTGCCTTCTATGTCAGTGATTGTCCCTTTCTTTGTCTTGGAGTTTCCCCTTTTTGCTTATGTCTCACTCTTCCTTAGGCTTCAATTTCTTATACTAGGTGTGCATAACATAATTCTAATCATTTTCTCCCTACCACCTTCCTTAAGGATTGAAATTAGATTTTTTGTGTCCAATTTGCAAAAGCGTTCCAAAAATAGTTCTGGGCTTTCTCTCAACCTATCTTGGTTGGGTTTGAGATTTGAAATCTCAGAGGGGCGGTGTCACAAACCTTGGTCCACAGTGTTCTCTCATCGCATACCATCTATTATTTTGAGGCCTCATGAAGAAAGGAAGGTGTAGTGTATTATTATTATGTGCAAATAGGCATTTCCAAAACCCTTGGCCCTATCCAAATTAATTTGTGAGATGTACCATAGGTAGCTCAAGTTTTCAATCATAGTTGTTAAAAAACGCGCATTCTACGTTTAGAGTACGTTTTAGAATACTCTGAAGTATTCTACACATATTCTACGTTTTAGAACTACCGTTTTTTAAAATTTGACGTATTCTACGTATTCTAAAATTTTGATGTATTCTTCGTATTTAACAAGTATTTATCATTTCAAAAAATATTTTCTTTTTTTTGAAAAAAAAACTTTAAAATTTAAGAAGTATTTAACGTATTTTACAAGTATTCTAAGTATTCTACATGTATTCTAAGTATTCTACACATATTCTAAGTATTCTACATGTACTCTAAGTATTTAACGTATGTAATGTACTTTATCTATAAAATACGTATTCTAAGTATTAAAAAAAAATGTTAAAATACTTAGAATACGTATTTTATGCTAAGTATTTTACAACAATGTTTTCAATTCATCTACTGTGCTATGTATATGATCGAGAGCTCTCATGAACCATGCATGAAGTTGTTTGTGATAAATGCAAAGGAAACAAAACTTTTGGATTTTATTTATAGACATGTACTATTAACATTGCCAATCAACTCAATTATAGACAATGCGGATATGGACAAACTCGCATGTATGAAAAAACATTGTGGAAGGGTTACTGAATTTGATTTACTTCTTTAATTCAACCCCCATGATAGAATACGTTAATGAGGCAAGGGAGGCCATTTGGAAGGTTCTTATTATTGATGGAGCTAGGATCTTGTCATGGAACAAACAATCTATGGCAATTCCCTTATGTAGGATGAGAGTCTATGGAATGCCAACATGATGTGATGAATGTGACAAACCAACATGTCAGCTCATAGTACATCCGCATGTGAACATTTAATGTCATCTTGACATAGCATCAAACAAAATGATTGTCATTTGTTAGCCCTGTTAATTTGTTGGTGATTGGCAATGTAGAATTGAGTGGACCAATTTTCATTATGGATGACTCATGAGTATGACTATCATTAGCATTACATGTAACAACCTTATTTATGAATATCAATTAAACTAAAAAAACAAGTGTAGTTAACTAAACATAGCTTTCTATTCACCCCAATCTTGTTTTTATAGATACATAGGATTCTAGGAACATAATTTAATATGGATTGAAGAACATGTGTGACTCTAATCTATTGAGGATAAACATGGTTGCCCTTCAATTGATCTACTAATGCGAGGTGGGGTATGCTCTTCAAACATCTTAAAGTTATTTTATGTTGGCCCACATCCCACTTTGCGGAAATTTGTTTTTCACCACTTCAACTTGGATCATGTGCACATGTGACACCCATTGCTTTGTAATTATATAAAATAGCGTATCAGAAATATATATAATATTGATTCCCATTTTTTATGGGTGCACATACACACGTATGCAACAAAACCCTCATATACATGTCTATACTATATAAGTGTTGAGGGGTTCATTTTGTAGATAGCGAATTCCCATGAATATGCATGAAGTTTTGTTATACAATGGTTGTGACACATGCATTGTTTGATAAAAAGTTAAGGAAAACTAGCATTAAGTGCATGTTGAGGACACGGTCCAAAACACTGAGCAAATAGTTTAGTGTTCTAGTTGAACTCCAAAGAATATGAAGAGTTCTAGTTTATACTTCATTTCTTAGTTCTTTATTGTTTTCGACTAAAATAATCCTCTTACTTTAATCAAGATTCATTCAATATAATTTGCTAATGTATCAAGATTCACCACTGTATTTTTGGGAAAAAAAAATAAAAAATCACCACTGTAAGTCTTAATTTAAAACTAGTAATGCCTTGTTAAGACAATGTTCCATTCTTTTCAATAATATCCCTTCTACATTTATTGTAGGTGATTCTTCTTCATCCATGGGATCATTTCTATTTACTATTCTCTCCTTCTTTAGAGCATACCCATGTCGACAAGTCTGAACATCTCAACCATCTTAATTGTTCTCTTGTTATTCTAACCTAGAAGGGTCAATTTTAATACACTGTCAATGATATATGTATGCTCTTATATGAAAATGATCGAACTGACATCATCGAACGTCATATAATCTATCCAACTCAAAGAAAAATGATGGGATGATATGAGTTGTGAGTTGTGAGTTGTGAGGAGAGAAAAATTAAAAACAAACAAATAAGTCATTGTCATTTTTATTATACCTATACATATAAAGACACCTCACATTAGATTCAAACTCACCCAACAAAAACGGGTTACGAATGTATCTGGCAAGACTTTACTCTAATTTGAAATACTTATATTGCTTTATAGGTTACGAAAACCGTTATTGGTGGGAATTACTACTTAGTTGTCTATTGGTTTGATTTTCAGTGCATAACCATTTCTGCATATTATTATTGCTGTGAGGAGTTCGAAAACTATATTTGTTCAGAAATGAATTATTTTCCATCTCTTGCAATATGTTGTAGTGTCATCCACATATGGTACACAATAAATTAGTGTCAATCTAACCCTCGATAACAAGGACTACACTACAAAGGTCCACATGGATCACTAGTAATCAATATGGCTAGGAGGGATGATGTTGGTATTTGAAAGACATGCTAGTATTGATTGAACATCCATTACTATGTTGAGATAACCCTTCAACATATGTCTTTGTATTTCCACCGACGTAAAATTCTCTTCCATTCATAATGGGGCAAAAATAAATAGAGATTGCATTTCAAAGGAGTAAAATTTAAAACTATAGGGCTATCTTACAACTATAGTTCAACCAAATTGGCTATGCATATCATTCAAAATATATATTCATTTTCCAAAGATCAAGTTGTGACAGAATTAGTCAGTCCAATAACACTATGAACTATCTAGAAACAACATTTTAGGTGGGTCTTCTCCAATCAAACCATGCACTAGGCAACATTATTGCAAGAGAAAGGGAGTGAAGTAGTCGCCACGCTAAAGAGCCAATATGATGGCATCAAGGGCGGATCTGACGGAGTCGAAAGACAACAATTAGTCTTCATCCAACAATGGATGTCTTCTCCCTTTCTCGAGTTACTGGGCCTCCACATAAGATGGAACTATCGAGTCCCTTTTGTGGTTTGTATATAACATTCACAACTGTAAACTTTGATAACAAAAGAAAGGAGTTTGTTTTTGGAAAAAAATAAATATATATATAAATATATATGTATGTATGTATATGTATATACATTCATTTTACTATTTTTGAATATGCATAACAGTTTGTACTATGTACTTTACATAAGAATATATAAGGGTAAAAAAATGGGAATATTATTGCACACATAATAATGAAAGGATCACATAGAGTTTATAGGCTAAAAGTTTACCATTAAGCATTATATCTTGAAATAAGATGCATGTAGTGGTGTAATTAAATTCTTGTTTCGTTTAGGGTTTACACTGTAAGATGATAAACACATATTGGTGGTTGAATATCTATGAGGACATTTTTGTTGTACATATTGGTGTAAAGACACTCTACCTAACTAATTGGAAGTATCTTTAAAAAAAAATGTTCTTGTTTTGTAACTTGAAGCATGGGGGTTCAAGTCTAAGGCGATCATTATAGATTTGTAACATTAAGGTTGCAGGTTCAAGTCTAAGATGATCGATACTCTAATTGGTAGTTAACACTTTTCAATTTATAAAATGGCTTTACATATTCATTGCATTCATCTTAAGTTAAATGCTTTAGCTCTAAACTAATACTTTTCTCCTAAAAACATGGCTTTACACGACATTCATTGCTTTTCATTTTGAGACATTATCTCTTGAAATAAGATGCATGTAGCGGTGTAATTAAGTTCTTATTTTATAACTTGAAGCATGCAATTGTTATATATTTATAACTTTAAGGTTGTAGGTTCAAGACTAAGGTAATTGATACTCTAATTGGTAGCTAACACTTTTCACTTTATAAAATGGCTTTACATATTCATTGCATTCATCTTTAGATATATGCATTAACTCTAAACTAATACTTTTCTCCTAAAAACATGGCTTTACATCAATTACTAGCATTTGTCCTTAAGAAAATGGCTTTACACGAAGTTCACTACTCTTCATTTTGTGACACTTAGATCATCGTATAATTATTGACCAACATTTTCTCCGAAATAATGGCTTTGAGGATAACCTTGCCTGATGGATCTAGTTAGAGAGATTCTAGCTCCTTTCCTCCTTGCACAACACCTTACTTGAGCCATTCCTATATAAGGGTTGAGCAACACACCTCCATTCCCACGGTAGCTCAATCACCTTCATCACTTCTTCAAGGAAATACCATTGCACTCGATCATAGGCTTTCTCGAAGTCAAGCATAAGACAAGCTAAGTTTTGCTTGGTCTCCCTCGCCGTCGCAACAGCCTCCCAAAACAATATCACGTTATCCATTGGTTTGAATGATATCTCCTCGAAAAGACTTGACTCTCTGCACTATTATGTTAGCAAATTTTTTATAAATAAGATTTAAAATGGTGATGGGCCTCCACTGTCTAATCTCGTGCGACACCTTCTCCAATTTAGGAAATGGTCAGGCCCCCTTTCTATTCCTCTTTATTACTGAAGCAATGTATGCCTTTTTGAATAGTTAGGCGGCAAATTTACATGGTCTTTCAATCCCTAACACAAGGAAGTCCTTGCTTGACTCGGAGTTCGTGGACGATACGATGCTATACCTCCAAGGTAATAAAGCGAATCTGAGGAGGGCTCAGATTGCTATCGATCTCTTTTGCAAAGCATTGGGAGCCGCCATCAATTGGAATAAGTCCAAAGGTTTCTGGATTAGCCCGGAGGCAGAGCCGATATGGAAACCAAATGTTGAATTCAGATGGATTGCAAAAGGGGAAGACACTAGATATCTGGGAATGTGGATTGGTGTAGATATCGACAAAAGAGTACAGTTGCAACAAATTCAAAGTAAAAATTGTGACAAAATCCGCATCTGGTCAAGGATGAATTTATAATTAGCTAGCGGGATCATAGTAGCTAACCATGTGCTCTTGTCTACGATGTGGCATGTGGTCTTAGTGTGGATGTTTGACAGACATGCTATTCGTATTGTTAAAGCGTGTATTAGGGGCTTTCTATAGGCTGGGAATAGGAAAGACAACGTGGAAACTAAAGTATCATGGTCTACGTTGATTCTTCCCAAAAGTAAGGGGGGTTTAGGATTGATTGACCCTAGAGTACTACAGAGTCAATCATTGCTATGTAAGGTATTGGTAAGGAGCTTGCTGCCTGGAAATGAGTTATGGGAAATTTTGTTTTTTAATAGGAGTATCCTTTGGAGTCCACGATGTGGTGGGCATTGGAAACCACATAAATCATGGCTAGTTTGTATGGACTGAAAGCTTAGGAAATCGAATTGGTTGGCTGATCGCACATGTATGTCAGTGATGAAGGCGTGGGGTATGCTCCGTGGGCATCTTAGCCGTATAGGTCCAAGTACTAATGCTGAATGGATGCACCAACCCCTATTGTGGAACGAGACCTTAAAGTTGACCGAGGGAAAGATGCTTGGCCAGAGCAAGGGTATGCCGTGGGCTATATTGCATGGTGTTGGGATTCATTCAATGGAAAATTGGATGCAGTTGTCCCCCAGTAATCGGGATAAATTATATGAAGACGCGGAAAAGTTTAGAAATGGTAGGAAGATGCTTGACCTAGTCGATAAAGTTGTTTACTTTGTTCCTATTAGTAATGGGGAAGAGGGTGAATGGTTCAGACAATGTGATGATGCCGGAAAAGTTATCACTGCCATGGGTCTGGGAAAGAATGGGAAGATAATCCAGTTGGGATCAGTAGTTGTAGGTGCTCGTTGGTCCCCGATTAGAATTGTGGCACGAGACGGTAAGAAATGGAAGGTGAATCTAGCAGTTGATGAGGTTGAGGATGATTGGATCTTGTATGTAGTTGAAGGCAAGCTGTCGTGACTCATGAGAGAGGGAGAGAGATAAGACAGGAAATGGAGAGGATATTATATTATGAGAAAATAAGGTTACAAAGAGTAGGCCAAGGGCTAAAGACTGGTATTGAACCGAATGAGTTGTGATGAATGTATAAACACCTATTTATAGATCCTTATGGAGTATTCTAGAATGTTCTAGAATATTTTAGATATTTATGATAATAGTTATAATCATGAAATATTCAAGAATGTTCTAGAATATTCCAAATATCTTGTAATAACTAAAAATATAATTATTATAATTACACATCATATATGTTATTACGATGGTTAAAGGTTCAACACATAGGCCAAGAAGTTGTGGGTTCGACTCTTGATAAGCCAAAATGTATGTCTTCATGACATTATCCCCCCTCTTTGACGACAAGTTCCACGAGTCGAAAGACAAGAGTTCCGACTTGGTTTATGGGGATATTTGTGTTGTGAAATGTAGCAACCATGTCGGAAGCATTAGCAAGATGCTCGGTAGGCTCCCATGTTCGATCATTAGGTGTATAAGCTAACCAATCAACCAAATAAAATAGTTTGTTGCGAATGATCTTGGAGTCCAGAATGCCATCAACCTCATATTTAGAGTCATTGGAAACATCGATTGGAGGTGGGGTTAGTGTAAGACGACCCAAAATAGAGCTTGGTGTGTAGGGCTCCAAAAGTGAAACATGGAAGACCGGGTGAAGACGCATATAAAGAGGAAGATCAAGGTGAAATGTCACATAATTGATATTACAATTACCAGAGACACATATGGGCCGAAACGTTGATAATCCAATTTGTAGCAAGGTCAGGTGGCTTTAATGCTACCTTGTAAGAGCCATACTTGATCGCCTACTTGAAACGTAGTCGATGAATTACGCCGATGACGATCAACAATCTTCGTGTAAGTGGTTTGAGCATCTGAACATAAATGGTGTAAAAGTATATCTTGAACTTCTTGGAGTCGGGTGAGCCGATCTTTAGTAGTCGGGTTTTTCGGAAGTTCACGATGTTCAAGCATTGTCCAACGAGGATGGTACCTAATGTTCGCAAAAAATGGGGAATATCCAATAGAAGAATGTTCAGAGTTTCTGTAAGTAAATTCCGCCAAATGTAATCGATCAACCCAATCATCTTGTTGATAGTTGACAAAACAACGAAGATATTGTTCGACTACTTGGTTGGTGTGCTCACTCTGCCCATTAGTCTCTGGATGGTAGTTGGAAGAGAGTTTATTAGAAGTGTGTAAGAGTTTAAACATGTGCCACCAAAATTTTGAGATGAATTGGGAACCCCGATCACTAATAATATCATCTGGAAGACCGTGATGGTGAAACACCTCCCGCATGAGTAAATCGACTGTCTCTTGGCTAGTAATGGTCTTCATGCATAGAAGGAAATGTGCCATCTTCGTAAAACGATCTACTACCGTGAGAATAGAATCAAAACCCTGGAAGGTGGAAGATCCATAATAAAGTTCAAGGAAATAGATTTCCATGGGCTATCAAGAATAGGCATTGGCTGTAATAAGCCATATGGATGATGTCAAGGCTTTTTTGATTGGCAACATGTATCACAACTACGAACATAATCCGTAACAAAATGGTGAAGCTGTGGCCACCAATATCGGTGAGAAATCAACTCAAAAGTCTTGTAGATGCCGAAATGCCAGGCCATTGGTGTGTCATGGCATTGTTGCACGACTTCGAGTCGAGAAGGACCATTCAACACATATAAGAGAGTTTGTCGAAAAAGTAAACCATCATGCCAACTGAATTGGGTGTAGTCTAGACGAGGATTTTGAGATTGGGATCTGGGAGCACGTAATGGGATAATATGGTTCAAAATCTCTTGGGCGAATGCATCGGTCGCAATATGCTCCCGAATGGAATCAAGAAGAATTGAATCTCCTAGTGTGTTGATAGTATTCATTTGTGAATGTGAACGTGCAGAAGCATTAGACAGAACTAGCTCAACCGGATAGCAACAGAGAATAAGATGAAGGTTTAATGGAGAAGCTTAATACACAGAGAGTATACGCGGGAGAGAAAGAGAGAGCAAAACATTTAATGTATATTAAAAAATAACACTCTGTAAAGAACTTTGTACATACAACGTGCTAAACAACACTATTTATACAAGTCCTCAAAAGGACTGACAGAAGTACTATGTACTTCAATGCACATACGAGCGATTGACATTAACTACGAGATAATGATTACCTAGTAGTCTAGGCCAATGTTGGGCAAAGTTTGTAGCCCCTACCGGAAATTTTCCTGCTTCTCATGTTGGCCGGCCACGTTCCTACCAACAACAATGTCAACCGGAACATGTTGAATTTTTTTTTGCCCGCATAACCAAAAAAAAATCTAATGCAATACCAAATCAAATCAATTACAAAATTTTGGAACCCAAAAACTAAAGATATATATTTTCCAAAAAAAATTCTAACTTTATAAACATATTTCACTTTTCAAACCTTTGTAAAGTAGCATTAACAACATATTAGATCAAATTAGATGTAATATATAGAAAGTTCCAAAACAAAATCGATCACATTTATAAATTTTTAATCTATATCTTCTATGAAGTCCTCGATCTCATCATCATGCTCATGAGAAGTTCTTGTATAAATATGACGATATGCCTTGCTTTCTCGCCACAACAAAATGCTAGCATTGAAGTCATGTTCTTCTAGTTCAGGTCCTTCAATAGAGATTTGTATCAATGCATCAATCGCATTGTTTTTCAGCCTATTTCTAAACTTATTTTTTATTAGATTTAGGCGACTAAAGCCTCTCTCACACGCTGCTGTAGAAGAACATTGGATTAAACCTATCAATGCAATCTTTAGAAGTTTGGGTAGCTTTTCTTTCCACACATCATTACAATTTATCATACCCCAAACATCTAAGAAATCTCTTCCAAGCCATTCCGTGGTAGCTTGCCTTTTGAAAATTGCATATTCATCATACAATTTATCATTATCAATTATGGGAGAAAACGCTCTCCCATCTACCATTTTTTGAATGCCATAAAAATTTCCAAGTGTTTTCAACTCATTAAGACCCATAGTTTTTCGTGCTAAAATGCTTGTAGATCCGACAGACATGTTCATTGGTGATAACATTTTCAATGCGCAAAGAGTTACCAGATCTTGAAGTCTCTTTTTTATTGTCTCTATTAATGCCTTAGAAAACAAAGTTTGGAATTGTATGGCTTCAATCAAGTCCTCACCATCAATACATCTATCCATGAGGATGCTTTTATACATATTACCTTTAATAGCATCTCTTAAAACTGAAAGCATTCCTTTTTCTCTACCATATTCTGGAATAATTGGATAACTATAGCTATCCTTCTCAAAACCATTTAGATCCATCATAACATGATGGAGAAATTGTTCTTCGATCTCCCCAATGGCTATCATAGCCAAACCTCCAATGCATGTCACATCCACATATTCCTTTTGGAATTCCATACTTAACGTTGACATGCTCTTAAGTACATCTGCAAGAAAGTGAAGCATATACACTACTTTGAAGTTTCTTAAACTTACGAATACATTGTATGCATCACTTTGCGATTGTAAAGTCTTCATCAAGGGTTCATACACATCACATACCCTCATGATAGCACCATGCCGACTAAGCCATCGTGTTTTCACAATCCCAAGAATATGCAAATGTGTGTATTCTAGTGCATCTTGCATCTTAGTTAATTCACCTTGGCGCAATGAGCTCCTCGAGAAATGTGCAACCACCCGATTCACAAGGGCATCTAATTGCTTACATGTTTCTTTGACTTCAATGTTCTTTGAAGCCTCTTGCACACACAAGTTTGTTCGATGTGCACAACAATGTAAGGAAGTCATAAATGGGTTATATGACTTCAATCTTGTAGCAACACCTGTAGACATACCTACCATAACAGATGCTCCATCACTTCCGAATCCCATCATTTTTCTAACATCTAAGTTCCACTTTTTTAATAATGCTAAAATGCTTTCTGTTATTGTGTTTGATGTACCATCCTCTACTTCAAGTAACCCCAAATAAGAGGTTCTTACTTGCCTTCCTTCCACAAATGTAGCATAAAGAATCAAGTTCTTGGTTACGCTTACATCAGTAGCTTCATCTACCATAAGCCCAAACCAATGACTTTTCCTCAACCTATCATAGATCTCAGCTTTAAGAGCCTTGCTAATGTGCAAGATAAAGCTTGCACAAGCCTTATTATCGTTATACATTCGTGGAAGGCCTTCCACACCACATTCTCTTAACAATCGTAAGAGGCTTTCCAATTTTCTAAATGCTAAATCCTCTTTAGCTATAAAATATGCACATTTAAACAATTTTTCAATTGCTACATCCACACTTGCTTTTTTTTTTTGATGCACATTTTTCAAGACCATTCTTGTCACGTTCTTGTAACAAAATGGCATCTCGATGGGCCACACTTCTTGCATGTTCTTCTAATGCGAAAGTCTTAAAGTTTTTGGCACCTGTTTTGCCAAATGAAGACTTACTATGAGGATCACTCCTACAATAACTACACCATAAAAGACCAGTTTCTAAATCCTCTTGAAGCCACTTAAATTTAGTAAGCCAATCTTCTTGAAATTTTAGTTTGGCCTTACTAATTCTATTCATCTCATGAAGTAATTCTTCAGAGTGTTGATGGTCCTTTATAGGCTCTTCTAGAGACACATCTTCTTTAGATGGCAAGTTTTTCCTAAAGCCGGGCATTGTAAAGAGGCTAATTTGCTTTCCTTTGCCTTTCATATTCTTGTTTTGGGACATACTGTAAGTCTGTAACAATAATGCAAAGAATGTTTGACTAACATAATATATGGATTCTATTTACAAGAAGGCGAAACCTACATACACAATCCATGTTTCCAAAAAGAAAAAACAAATTAAGATACCTAGGATATTTGAAGTTTCCGAGGCAATAAAGGATCAATTTTCCACTATGGACCTTCCAATCTATCAGAAAATAAAGAAGAAAGAGGATGGCTCACATTAGCTTACCCACATTAAATAAGCTCTAGTTTAGAACACTGAGATTTTGAGATACACTTTAGAGATCACAAAAACTTAAGATATAAATTAGAATTGAACCAATTAGAACTTAGTGATATTCCAAAGTGAACCAATAGCATGTAGTGAGTCGCTTTTTAGATGAAAGACAATAACTTTCTGTCTAAAAAGCTACAACTACAAATTTAGAGGTCTTGGTGTGTTAAGATAATCCAAATCATACTCTAAATGATAAAACATTGGTGGAATCGCAAGTTTAAATGTTCTATAAGTGATTAGCACTCGATTTATCTAAACTTATCTCCCATCAAGTAAGTTATTTATCTAGATGTTGTAATGTGATTAGCACTCAGTTGTAGATGTGATTATAATAAGCCTAAGTAAAACATTGATCACATTGAAACCTTCTAGACTAACATATGTACAAACTTTATGAAAATGCCTAACCAAAAATATAGCAATTACAAAGTTGAGAAATGAACTCAATGTCAACAAGTTATTAAGGAGGTTAATTAATAACAATAGTCTAGATCATGATGACCAAGTAGAAACCAAGAGAGACGACGGTATTAATGTCACATAGAGGAATGTTAGGTTTCCATTGCTCAAGGCTTGAAGACACGATCTTAATGTTGCAAAGCATGTGCAACATTACTACACACAGAATTTTAATAAGGTGACCTTTATATAAAAAATGTCTAACATATGATGAGATTGTACTTCTAATTGTTTGTTCTAGCTATTAGCTGAATTGCTCCCATATTCTTCTCTACTTCAAATTCTTGGCAATCTCATAATAATCTCCATACACTCAATCAATTGCTTCCATGCATCACTACTACAACTTGCACTAAGCATTCTCACCAATAAAACCTTATATTAGCAATTAATCTCCCTATATCACATTTGCCTTTCATTATGGTTTTTATCCCTGAGTAGAATGCTTCAGAATAGTAATAATCAAGAGATGTACACTTCATTTGATTTTATCTAGATGAAGAGAATGTTAATGATCCTTTTTGTCCCCTTACTATAATATACTAAGGTAAGACGGTGTAAAAACTATTCAAAATGCTCTACTAGAATGATTCTTTTATCTTATGGGTGGATCTTGATGCAAATACAAGAATATAATGAAGCTATTGACAAACATCCGTGCCTCAAATCTTTAATAGCACTACAAGCAAGATATTTCTACTAACTAAAAACAATTAGCTTAGTGAATACCGTGTATTTTGGTATCACCTTATTTGTCAAGATTATCCAAAATTATGCAGTCATATCAGCAAGGGCAAATCTGTGACCACTATTAATATTAAGCTAACTATGACCCTAAATCTTGAGGCAAAATAGCTCTTACAAGATGAAACTGACTCGAGGATCAGAACACATAACACGCAACAAAAATAAACTAGCAGTAAGGAGATTAGACATTTTGTATAAGGACCTTCAGATAGAAAACAAATGCTAATAAGTTCTTAACTCTTTTCTGGGAGTAGTTTCACATAGAACAAAGGAAGCACATATCAGAGCTTCACTGGGAAACAAGTTTCATGTTTACATTGTGTAAGTACCACTTGCTTACCTTCCCATTTCAGAATAGAAATCCCATGCTAACATTGGGAATCCAACAATTTTCTCCTACCTCTAGAAACACAATGGCACATGTCCCTTAATTTTGTTTTAAAGATTGTATACCATATCTCATGGGTTCCCTGCTATCACTAAATTTATAATCAAGATGAAGATTGAGGATACCTTCTTTGATTCAACGAGCGACAATTAACGCGCGCGAATCGTCGAGTGGTGAGAGCTGAGTGACGAATGATGGGCGACGAGTGACGAGCAGCAATTTCTGAGTGATGAGAGGCCACCGACAATCAACGAGGGAGAAGCAACGAGCTGTGGGCAGTGAGCAGTGAGCAGTGAATGAACAATGAATAACAAGCAGTTGTTAACGAACAACTAGGAAGTAGGAAGGAGGAACGACAACGAGCAATGAGGAGGGAGCAGTGAGCAACGAGGAGGGAGCAACGAGCAAGGAGGGAGTAGCAAGAAATTAGACGACGATAGAGAGGGAGAAAAACAAAAAGAGGGGGGAAAGTAAAACAAAAAAAGGGGGAAAACATGAAAAATATATATAAAAACTTTTTTTTACCTTTATTTTTTACATAAACTATATAAATAGCTGGTTCAAAAAATATGAATCGGCTAGATTCCGGTTGGTAGGAAAACTTGGCTGGAATCAATTCCGGTTGTCCCCCACCTTCGCCGGCAAAAGTCCCAACCCAACCGGAACGCTAACACTGTTCCTGGGACTTTGCCCAACACTGGTCTAGGCTACTACTAGGCTTCCGGTTTGCACTCGAATCCGGCTCTCCGATTTCTCTCCCCGATCCGGCTCTGGCTTATTCAGTCGATCCGGATCCGGTTGAGCTTGCTTGCTCAACACTCCCCCTCAAGCTACTGGTTTTCTTCTTGACACAAGGTGTTGAGAGCTACCACCAAATTCTCCCTGTTGTCCGACAATGTACACTGTAGAAGAATGGCCTGCAAAACATCATCAAGGGGACACTTGGTTGCTGCAAGTTGGTTCACATACCCCATGAATGTGCTTACATGCTCAACTATGCTCTCTCTGTCCCTGTATTTTAACCTCACAATCTTTCTCATCAAAGATGTTTTGTTGAGGGCATTCTTCCTCTCATACAGACTTGACAACTTTTGCCACATCTCGTAGGCATTTGTGTCATTAGCCACATGCTGTAGGACACTCACATCGACACACTGTCTAATGGGGGTGTTGAGCGGCAAGCTCAATTGGAGCCGGATCGGCTGAATAAGCCTGAACCAGTGAGCCGACGAGCACCCGATGAGCAAAAGAGCCGGTGAGTTGGGGAGCCAGTTAGCCGGATCCATCAGTAACCGGAAGCCTAGTAGTAGCTAGACTACTAGGGAGTTATTACTCTCGTAGTTAGTGTCAGACGCTCGAGTGAGCATTGAAGTACACCGTACTTCTGTCAGTCCGTATGGATTTGTATAAAAGTGTTCGTTGAACACATACTATGTACAGAGTGTTGACATAATTTTTAAAGTGTGATAAAAGTCTTCGGCCAACTCGTCCTGTATGGCGGTGAAGTCCTCGAAAGTCAACGTGTAACAATCATCTCCTTCCTTCCGCCGGTTTGCCACGTCTGCCCGTAGCAATTGGAGTTCCGCCGCATTTTTTGCCCACTTTGTCCACCATCTTACGGAGCTTTCGTCAATCAAGCGTTTTGTCTGATTCAGCCATGCCCGGAGGATGCACTGAATCTGGCCCGTTCCCAATTGCGATTTGATCTCCGCTGCTTGCCATTCCTCCTTCAATTGCTTGATGATTTTGACGTTGTCTTCCGCCTGCTCCTTGTAATGCGTCAATTGCCTTTGATATGTGCTTTGTAATTTTTGCAATACCGTTGACGCTCTCTCCTTTTCTTCCTGTTGCTGCCTCTGGAGCTCCATCCGGACCTTCTCCGCCTCATCCAACTGTCTTGTATTTTCCGCTCGTTCATCGGCAAGCGCCGTCGCCGCCTGATCAACTTCCTGTTGGAGCTCGGCCACCCGTTCCTTATGCTCTGTTTCCAGCCGTTTGTAGTCCCGGTGCAGGTGCTCAAAATCATCTGTCTTTTGTTTGAGTCGTGCGTTGATTTGTCGACAGGCCCGGTCCTCGCGGTCCTTCTGCTGACGGAGCTCTTCCTTTAGCCGTTCAATTTCCGTTTCCGCCGTCTTCCGCAGCTTGGCCTTTTCCTACAACACTTTGTCTTTTTCCTCCCTTAGCCGGTCGTACGCTTGATGGCCTTTCCGGAGGCTCTCCTCTGCCCGACGGAGGTTCTTAGTAGTCTTCTTTAATTCTGCTTCGGCCGCTGTCTTCAATTCCCGTTCCCGGCTCCTTAGCGCTTCTTGTGCGGCAAGTTAATTACTGTGAAAACCGTGCGTAGGGGTTCCCGGATCGCATTTAGGAATATAGTCCGTAATTCCTCCTCCGGGGGTGCGCGGGCAAGCTGACTATGCATCCGTTGAAACCGGATGACAAACTAGGGAATGCTCTCCCCTGCCTCCTGTCGGATGGTATAAAATAAGCCCACCATTACTGTCTGGTCCACCTCCTTTTGGAAAAAAGGCAAGAATTTAGCTTTTAAATCTGCGAAGGTGGTGATGGTAGACAGGTCCTGCGTTTGGCGCCATCTCGCTGCCGGTCCCTCCAATGTGACGCCAAATTCTGCTATCTTAGAGCGTTCCTCTTCTTCCGGGGTCAATCGCTGGGACACATGGTTTGCTTCCCATGTCTGTTCAAAGGCGTGAACATGAGCTTCCGCGTCCGGATCATCTCTATACTTGGAGTACTCGAACGACATGTCGTCATCCGGTATCAGTGCACGGGCTGGCGGTGTTGGTGGTCGTTCCTGGTTTTTCTCCGGCGTCGGTGGTCTTTCCTCTTCTTTTGGTGACAGAGGCCTCTCCTCCTCGACTTCCGGTATCGGAGGTCGCTCTTCCTCTGTTGGTTCCGAAGGTTCCAGCCTTAGCACTTCCGGTTCTGGTGTCGGTACGGTGTCCAATCCTTCGTCCTCCGGTCCGCCCAGGGTTTCGTTGCTGCTACGGTAGTTCGTGTGCACGTTGTATTCCCCTTCGGAATCTGATTCATACGCTAAAAAGGCTTCTCCTTCGCCTTCTCCGCTTGCCAACGCTTGGAGAAGCGATTCGGTTTCCCGGAGGCTGCTTAGGCTGCTGCCGTCGTCCGTGTGCGTTGATCTAGTCATCCATTCGTGCCGTCGTTGGCTGCAAAAACAGGGATCGTGGTCGCCAAAAACTGTGTTAACTCTTAGGGCCGGACAATGGCCTAACACAGGGTGTCTACGGAAGACACTTCACCAAAGGGGTGTTACGGCAAGAGGATTATGCTTCAACGATTAATCCGCCTTAATTAGGTTACTTAGCAAGATCGTCCTTAATGATCACACGCGTAAGATATAACAATGAATGTAGAACGACAATTAACACAGAGAGATAAAACATTAAGCTTTATTAATTAACCGCTCCTCATTACATTGTATCCGGGCCTTTAAATAGGTTTCCGGTCTGTAGTACAAAACGGTGCCATCCGCACCTGTTCAGGATCGGTCCGGATCCGGAACGGCATACCGATTCCGGTCCGTCCGTCCACACTCATAGCTTACTTACAACCATTCCTAATAATTAATTAACTCCTCCGTTTCACACTCTGGACTCCTTTGCCGATTGGTAACATTCAGCTATAGATACACACCGGAGCAAAATGGTGTGGCCGAAAGGAAGAACCGGTCGCTTGTCGACGCGGCAAGGGCAATGCTGGAAGAGAGGAGCATGCCCCATTTCTACTAGGCGGAGGTGGTCCAAACGGCCTCTACATCCAAAACCGGATCGATGACAAGGTGTCCGCGCATGAGCTGTATTTCGGGCGCAAGCCGAATTTGAGACACCTTCGGATTTTCGGCAGCATAGCATATGTGCATGTGCTGGATGAGAAGCGGAGGAAGCTGGATGCAAAATCGGAGAAGTGCATCCTCGTCGGCTACTTACATGAGCAAAAGGGGTATAAATGTTATAACCCCCAGACGAAGCAAGTCCGAGTTAGCTGCGATGTTGAGTTTGATGAGACAACATCATGGTATGCCTTACCAGCTCGCTTTACCTACTCGCCTTATTACATTTGACTAATTTATATTTTTGGCCCATGGACAATAGAGCTTGAGGGGGAGTGTTGAGCGGCAAGCTCAATTGGAGCCAGATCGGCTGAATAAGCCTGAGCCGGTGAGCGAGACGGATCGGTGAGCCGGCGAGCACCCGGTGAGCAAAAGAGCCGATGAGTTGGGGAGCCGGTTAGCCGGATCCATCAGTAACCAGAAGCATAGTAGCAGCTAGACTACTAGGGAGTTATTACTCTCGTAGTTAGTGTCAGACGCTCGAGTGAGCATTGAAGTACACCGTACTTCTGTCAGTCTGTATGGACTTGTATAAAAGTGTTCGTTGAACACATACTATGTACATAGTGTTGACATAATTTTTAATGTGTGATTCTTGTTTTGCTCTCTCTCTCTCTCTCCCCAGGAGGGACATATTCCTAACATCTGTCGAGAATCATGGGTAGGAGATAGAGTGAGAGTGAGAGCAATAGCGAAAGAGAGAGGGTGTGTGTGTACGTGAGAGAGAGAGTGTGTGAGAGAGATAAGACTTGGAATAGAAATGAGATTATATTATGATGAAACAAGATTACAATGAGTAGGCTAAGGGCTAAAGACTGGTGTTGAACCGAATGAGTTGAAATGAATGTATGGACACTTATTTATAGATCCTTATGGAGTATTCTAGAATGTTCTAGAATATTTTAGATTTTTATGATAAGAAATATAATCATGAAATATTAAAGGATGTTCTAGAATATTCTAATATCTCGTGATAACTAAAAATATAATTATTATAATCACACAACATATATGTTATTACAATGGTTAAGGGTTCAACAACACATAGACCAAGAAGTCGTGGGTTTGATTCTTGATAAGCCAAAATGTTGTCTTCATGACATTATCCCCCTTTTTTATGACGAGTTCCACAAGTCGGAAGACAAGAGTTTCAACTTGGTTTATGGGGATATTTTTCATGAAATGCAACAACCATGTTGGAGGCATTAGCAAGATGCTCGGCAGGCTCCCCTATTCGATCATTAGGTGTATAACCTAACCAATCAACCAAATAATATAGTTTGTTGCGAATGATTTTGGAGTCGAGAATGGCAACAACCTCATATTTAGAGCCATTGGAAACTTCGATTGAAGGTGGGAGAGGTGTAAGACGACCCGGAATAGAGCATGTTTTGTAGGGCTCCAAAAGTGAAACATGGAAGATTGGGTGAAGACGCATATGAGGAGGGTGATCAAGATGAAATGTCACATCACTGATCTTACTAGAGATCACATATAGGCTGAAAAGTTGATAATCCAATTTGTAGCAAGTTCGGGTGGTTTTAATGCTACCTTGTAAGAGCCATACACGATCTCCTACTTGAAACGTAGTCGATGAATTACGCCGATGACGATCAACAATCTTCTTTTGAGTGTTTTGGGCATCACATAAATGATGCAAAAGTATATCCTGATTCCTGAACTTCTTGGAGTCGAGTGATTTGATCTTCAGCAGCCGGGTTTTTCGGGAGTTCGGGATGTTCAAGCATCGTCCAACAAGGATGGTACCCAATGTTACCAAAAAATGGGGAATATCCAGTAGAAGAATGTTCAGAGTTGTTGTAAGCAAATTCCGCCAAATGTAATAAATCCACCCAATCATCTTGTTGATAGTTGACAAAACAATGTAGATATTGTTCGACTGTTTGGTTGGTGCGCTCACTCTGCACATTAGTCTCTGGATGGTAGCCGGAAGAGAGTTTACAAGAAGTATGTAAGAGTTTGAACATGTGTTACCAAAATTTCAAGATGAATTGGGGACCCCGATCACTGATAATATCATCCGGAAGACTGATGGTGAAACACTTCCCGCATGAGTAAATTGGTTGTCTCTTTACAAGTAATGGTCTTCGTGCATGGAAGGAAACGCGCCATCTTCGTAAAATGATCGACTACCGTGAGAATAGAATCAAATCCCTTGGAAGGTGGAAGATCCGTAATAAACCAAGGAAATAGATTTCCATGGGCTCTCAGGAATAGGCATTGGTTGTAATAGGCCATATGGATGATGTCGAGACTTTTTTGGTTGGCAACATGTATCACAACTACGAACATAATCCGTAACAAAATGGCAAAGCCGTGGCCACCAATATCGGCGAGAAATCAACTCAAAACTCTTGTGGATGCCGAAATGTCCAACCATTGGCGTGTCATGACATTGTTGCACGACTTTGAGTCGAGAAGGACTGCTAGGCAGATACAAGAGAGTTTGTCAAAAAAGTAAACCATCATGCCAACTGAACTGGGTGTAGTCTAGACGAGGATTTTGAGATTGGGAGCCAGAAGCACGATCTGGGATAATATGACTCAAAACCTCTTGGGTGAATGCATTGGTCGCAATCTGCTCCCAAATGGAATCAAGAAGCCTTGAATCTCCCGGTGTGTTGATAGTATGTATTGCCATTACTCATAGACGATCAGGACCTAAGAGGATTTGCTTTTGACTTTCAAATGCGACCTCTCCTGGTTGAAGTTCCATATACGAACGTCGAGATAAACCATCTACTTTTCCTTGTTGCATCCCAGGGCGATATAGAATTACAAAATCAAAACGAGTTAAGAACTACACCCAATGAGCTTGTCGACGATGCAAGACTCGAGCACTTTGGAAGTATGTTAAATTTTTGTGATCATTGTAGACAATAATATGTTGAGAAGAACCCTCCAAAAAATGACGCCATTGTTGAAAAGAATCCACAATGGCAAGAAGCTCTTTGTCGTGAATGTCATAGTTCATTTCTACGGCTTCACATTTTCGTGAGTGAATAGCCATTGCGCCATCTTCGCCAATCTAGGATAGTACGCTTCCGAGTGCGAAATCAGATGCATTAGCTTCAAGTATAAAGTGCCTCATTGGATCGACATGCATTAAAATTGGTGCAGATGTAAACGCTTGCTTTAAACCCTCAAATGCAAAGTTCGCATCTATACCCCATACAAATGGTTGATTCTTGCGCGTTAGTTGAGTGAGGGGCAATACAATCTTTGAATAATCTTTGATGAACTTGCGATAAAAGTTTGCGAACCCCAAAAAACATTGTACATCTCGCACAGACTGTGGTGTTTGCCAATCCAAAATTGTTTGAACCTTTGATGGATCCATATAGATGCCATTTGAAGAGACTATGTACCCCAAAAATTCCACTTGACATTGGTCGAAACTAAACTTCTCCAATTTTGCATAGAGACCATACTCTCGTAACCGTTGCAAAACTTGGCAAACGTGTATCTCATGCTCCTCTTGAGTTTTTGAGTAGATCAAGATATCATCCAGGTAAACTATGATGAAGATATCGAGGAAGTCTCGAAAAATGTCATTCGCCATATGTTGGAAAACTGTTGGTGCATTTGTGAGACCAAATGGCATCACTGTATACTCAAAATGACCATAGCGAGTGCGGAACGCGGTCTTCCATTCATCCCCAGGACGAATTCGAACAAGGTTGTAGGCATTCTAGAAGGCTTGAGATCAATGGTAGAGCATATCGGTTTCTAATAGTCCCTTTATTCAAGCCCCGATAATTCACGACCTTACGAAGCGTACCATCTTTCTTCTTAACGAAAAAGATGGGTGCACTAGCAAGAGATCTTGAATGTTGGATAAAACCATTTGCTAGGTTCTCATCAATATATTCTCGAAGAACCTCTAACTTCGTGGGTGAAAGGTTATAAATTGGCCCCCATGGAAGCTCTTTTCTTGGCTGCAAATCAATCGGGCAATCATATGGTCAATGCTCTGGTAATCTATTAGCCTTCACCTTATCGAACACATCGGAGAATTCTATGTACTTCTTTGGTAATTGGACCCCCAATTCTTGTGAGCTAGATTAGGGAGTTGCTAAAACCGCAAACACCATCATGTCTTCCTTCCTTCCATCATCTCGTAACTGATGTATAGAGATTGTTGAAATCGTGTGGGATCCTAGATCCTTTGTTGGAGTTTCAAGAGACTCGGATTGTATTGTGACCTCTTCAATAGTTCTTTTTCTCCAATCAATAGTTGGGTTATGTAACTCAAACCAAGGAATACCAAGAACTAGAGAGTGCTCTGGACTACTAATGATGTTGAATGAGATGATACTAGCCAAATTACCTAGGACTACACGAATTGGTTCAGACTCTTCGACTATATCACCTGATGCTATAGGGAGATCATCGATGAATCCTACAACTACTGGGTTCGGGAGCTTGTTCAAGATGATGTTTTGGGTCAATGCAAACTCGCGATCCATGAAACAAGAATTGGCTCCAGAATCTAGGAGGGCAGAGGGTAGGACTCGATGACCTGTAGATGTGTTAAGCTCGACTTGTGCAGAAAAAACTCTACTAACTTGATTTGATGAAATGGAACTACAACTAGGTACTGACTCTACATATCTAGGATGGTCCAACCAAATGGCTCCTATTTTGGCCGAACATATTCGTTTAACACATCCTCTAATTGGCTCAAGACATCAAATCTATTCTCATGGCATGGGTTATTAGGCTTAGTAATTAAGTTATTAGAAGTGATAGTGGAACTCGAGGTAAGGTTGTCATGTGCACTTACTTGGTAAACTTGACGTCTAGGTTTATGTGGACAATTCACAGCAATATGTCCTGCCCGGACCACCACAATAAAGGCATAGGCGATGCGCCCAACGTCGTTGTTTCTCAACATCTGATAAAGGCCCTCGACGTTGTGTTGACTCTATTTCCATCGGAGTGGGACCATCCCTCGTAACGGGTTTGGGAACTTGTGGCGGTGTTGCGACTATTGAAGCATACGTTTGTTCTGGTTGGCGGCGTAGCATTTGTTGACGTTCAAAACGTCGCTCAAATAAGCGATTATCACATCACACAACTCGACTAATGGCCTCTGTAAGAGACTTTGGATCTTCGTGGAAAGTAAGAAGAAGATCTTTGACATCGTTACGCAAACCCTGACGGAATTGATCCATTAAGGTTGCCTCATCCCAAGGGATGTCACATGCAAAGAGACGGAAATCTGTTGCGTAGGCTGAAGCGGGACAATCTCCTTGTCGGAGTCTTCGAATCTTGTTTATTGTCATTCTAGTGCTATCGGTGTCTCCAAAACTAGCTTGAAACTCTTTAACGAATGCCTCGAAATCCTCCAACAATGGTGATTTCTTCTCTAGAAGTGGTGCAAACCATGCTAATGTTGTACGTAACCGCTTAACAAGGTTCCTATTAATCCCACACGAGCAGCATTAGTTGGGTACCGATTGGGATGTAACTGAATCACCAAACGGACTTGATTCAGGAAACCTGGAAACAAAGATTGGGTACCATCAAACTTGGCAGGGAGGCTAATCTTTGGTTCCCTTGGGGAGTTTTGAACCCCCACCGCTTGTTCTCGTAACGTTAATATAGTAGCCTTAAGTTGATGAACCCATTGTGATAACTCCTCATATTGATGAGCTTTCTCGGTACTCACTTGTTGTAAATCCCCAAGTAGTCTATGATTTTCTTGCTCTAATGCCACAAACTTAGTCGTGAGCATGTCGAGCTCAGAAAGGACATGCATATACTCTTGCTTGCTGACGGATTCCATAACTGAGGGGGGAAAAGAAAGAAGGGAAATGAAGAAAGCTGGCTAGGGTTATTGGAAAATGAAACAGAAATTTTCGGTTCAAACTGTCGAGACTCATGGGTAGGAGATAGAGTGAGAGCTAGAGCGATAGCAAAAGAGAGAGGGTGTGTGTGTATGCGTGAGAGAGAGAGAGAGTGTGAGAGATAAGACTTGGAATAGAAATGAGATTATATTATGATGAAACAATATTACAATGAGTAGGCTAAGGGCTAAAGATTGGTGTTGAACCGAATGAGTTGAAATGAATGTATGGACACTTATTTATAGATCCTTATGGAGTATTCTAGAATGTTCTAGAATATTTTAGATTTTTATGATAACAAATATAATCATGAAATATTAAAGGATGTTCTAGAATAATCTAGAATGTTCTAGAATATTCTAATATCTCGTAATAACTAAAAATATAATTATTATACTCACACAATATATATGTTATTACAATGGTTAAGGGTTCAACACATAGACCAAGAAGTCGTGGGTTCAATGCCAAAATGTTGTCTTCATGACAACATCCTCTCCCTTTCTTGAGCCAGTAAGCATCCACATGAGATGGAACTATCGTGTCCCTACAAGGATTTGTATATAACAGTCTTAAATGTAAAATTTTATAACTAATGGAAGGAGTTTTGTTTTTGACAAAAACTAAAATTTGAATTAGGTGCTAGTAGCTATTGCAATGTTGTTGCATTAGGACCCTCTACAAAAGTATTACACTATACTGAAATGTGGTGATTTAACTCCAACACAACCTTCTACTCATGTGGCCAACATTATCCATCTCATAACCATATGTCTATACACATAAGGACCCTTTATAATGTTTACGATAGGATCCTACCATTATCTAGTTATAATATTAGCTTCTCCCAATGGGAACCTTGCACCATTGAAGTGTAGCTCATATTATTGTGAATCGTGATATTACCTTCACGGAATGTTAGTGCGTGCACAATATTTTTTTCCAAATAAGAATATACTCCATTAGTTAAAATATACACAAACTCGATCCCTTTCTCGAGTAGGCCGTGCCAAGACTATCCTATCCTACATAAGAGATCTCGCTTATTTATCTTACACTTTCACATATGTCTCTAGTCATCCTTTCATACACATCACCTACATTCACTATCCCACATGCCATGTCTTTCATGCCCCTCGTTCAACTATTGGGAGGGGGGAACAACCATATGGGTACTTCATACTTCCATAGTATATCCATTCCATTTGTTGCAGCCATCGGTGTAGTACACCATCGCTTTCAAAAATTCAACCTCATTAGTTCTGCAGCATCATCAATACCATCAATCCGCTCATATTGAGCTCTTAGTGTAGTTATTAATGTGTGCTAGATTAGCTTAATCGATTTAGCTGGAGGGTGTTTGTGTGCTGAAAATACCCTTGTACACCTTGTTGTCCATATACACCATATAGTAATGGGGGCAAGCAATGTCCAAAGATCTCCAAGTTTTTTATTCTATGCACAAGTTGTAGGTACCATGTTGTCAGTGATCAGCCAAACAATGTCATTCTCCCCTCTGTACTGAGCATCGCATGTGCTATCCTATTTCACCACATCTTCCTCAAGACAAATCCAGCAAGCATGTCCCCAGTTGAGGGTGAGCAAACTAGAGGCATGGCAAACCAAACGTAGTGCCCTTCCCCATACAACCACTCCCTCGCGACATTCCCATAGACAATGGGAAATGCTTTCTATCTGTCCACATGCAATACATCTAGGGCCTACATTGGGGCCTTTATCCCACGTCCCTACCGGCAAGGCTCTATGTGCAATAAGCCATAAACACATCATTATCTTGCGGTCATATATGTCATGCCATATCATTTTCCAGAATTTATCTAGTCTCATTTCACTAATGCCCTCCTGTATCCAAAATTTCTTTGCCGCAATCTTGTCGTGTTCTTGTTCTAGAATAATTTGCCTCCCAATCTTCATGTTATACCTAAAAAATTGAACCAGCTTTTCCCCATCAGTTCGTCCTTGAGTTCTCCAAAAATACATCGTTGGGTCCCATGATAACTGATCCAAATGCCCTTCTATAGGCCAACACATTGTCGTCGGTGTGATTTCCCTTGGCTTAGGGTCAATAATCATATTCTTGCCATTTTTTGCGATCAGCCTAATTGGCCTTTCTCTTTGAAAGGCGGGTTGCTCAACTCTTACCATTCCATGCAATAGTTTGTAGTAGCATACCTCATTTGATTCTACTTTCATTCCCTTAATGCCAATTAAATAATTCTCAGCATCTATAAGTCCTGTCCACGCAATTTCAGAGGTTGTTACTTCTTCCTCTTGCAAGGTATTCCTGTAGCATGCAATGGCATCTGTAATTCTCTTGAGCATGCCTTTACCGGGCCTACTTATTCTCCATATTCTAGCCTTTTGAGTGCCCACCTCATTGGACAAAAACTTCTCCCACTCCACGAATGCATTCCCTTGGGCATTGATTAACTCAGCCCATTTGAAACTTGCTTTTTGTCCTATCATCAGCCCATCCACATCTCTAATCAATGGGTTCCACACAATTGGCATGTACATCCGTGCATATGCATCATTTCTCCACCTACATGTGATCCCCTTTCTAATTTCTTGCCATGCTTTCATAATTCCAATAACACAAAGACTCTGCATACTTCCCTAATATTTGGGTCTCATTTTTGGCACAAAGCCCCAAAATGGGCTATTTGGCCAACATCCACCTTGTCTCGGCAACCACATCTTCCATCTACGTTTCCATAGAACTTTCCAAGGTGCCTCAGGAGGTTGTAGGCTCCTGACCACTAGTTTTCCTAGCAAGGCCTTTGTTTGCACCACGGGATCTATCAATCCCACCCCCCCTGCACTTTTCCTTCTTATAAGCATGGTCCAAGCAACCTTTGCATAGGCTTGTTTTTCCTTTGTGCCCCCCCATAAGTCATTTCTGATAATCCTTTTTATCAATTTCATCGACTTGGGCACAATTATCCAGCATGCATCAGTATGCCATATAGTGGCCATTAGAATTTGATTTGCAATCACAATCTTGCCCGCAAAGGATAGTTTTCTTGCATTCCACCATATTAGCTTTGCTTTTATTTTGTCCACTAGTAGATTGTAGTGTTTTGCTCGATTGATGTCCGTCCCAATTTTGAAGCCCAAGTATCTAGTAGCTTCTCCTTTCCTCAACCATCTAAAATTGGGGTTGGGGACCCAATTTAACATGGGCTTATTATTGTTCTAAATGCCCACTGATTTATTCCAATTTATTTTAGCATCTGATCCCCTACAAAACTCATCAATTGCATTTTGCAATTTGCCCAAGTTGTGTGCATCACCTTTGACATAGGTCATTGTGTCATCAGCATATGTCGTATCGAGCACCATACCTTCATCATCGGGCAAGGTAAGGCCCTGTATTTGCCAAGATCTATCAGCAATTTGATAATGCAAAGCTTTTGCTGCAATGATGTATAAGTACGGGGCCAATGGGCATCCTTGGCGTACCGAACGTAGCATCTTAAAACTCTTCCCCATACTTCCAGCCATTAACACCTGGCTAGATGCACCTAGCAATGGGCACAGTTTGGTTTCTTGGCCTTGAAACCAAACCAAACCATTTATTTATATTAAAAACCAAAGCAAACTATTTAAAATTTATGAAGCCATTTAAACCAAACCGTTTATGAACAATTTAGAACCAAACCAAATCGGTTTATCATAAATCAAAACCAAACCAAACCTATAAACCTATAAACCTTCAAAACTTTTAAACCTTTAAACCAAACCGCATAAGCCGTAACCGCTAAACCTTGAAATTCAAAACCAAACCGAACTGAAACCAAACCGGATCATAATATTTGAAACCAAACCAAACAGTTTATTTATCTTTGAACCAATAAACCGTTAAGCCATGGCTTAACGGTTCGGTTCAGTTTGAGCCAAAATTGTGCCCATTGCTAGATGCACCTCTGTAAAAGGCACCCATTCCAATGATCCATTGTTGTTCAAAGCCTAGAGTTGCCATCACTGATCCCATGAAATCCTATCATATGCTTTTTCGAAGTCAAGTAGCATTATTGTTAGGTCCGCTTCTTGCTCCTCCGCCCATGCTGAGTATTCCCTGAATGTTATCACATTGTCAACAATGCTCCATTTTTCCAGGAAGCCAGTTTGTGTTGTATGTATAATGTCCCCAAGTACCATTTTCAATCTCTTACTTACGACTTTGGCCAATATCTTATAAGCATTGGTGAGAATTGTCAATGGTCGCCAATTATCAAGTGTTGTTAGGTCTTTACCAACCTTGGGTATTAAATAAATCATGCCTCTACACATTGTTGTGGGCATTAATCCTTCTACCATAATGTATTGCATCCCTGCCAGCATGTCATCCTTAATTAGATCCCAGTATTTGATGTAAAAGTATATAGAAAGTCCATCAATACCTACACAACTTTGTTTGTTCATATCCCCAATAGCATCCCACAATTCATGCATACCTATAGGGGTATTTAGTTGGTCCATCATCTAAGTCGTAACTTTCCTTGGTATCCTATTTATTATATTTCTAAAGGCAACCTGATCAGTCAGTTCCTCATTGCATACATTTAGTAGTTGAGTATAATAGCTTGTGGCTATTTCAAGCATTTCCTCTTTGCATGTGGTCATTGTGCCATCTGTCTTTTTTAAGCATGAAGGTTGAATCCCAGATCCTTTGCATTTAACAGCTTCAAAAAATCCTTTAGTAACCTGATTTCTTACCCTCATCCAACTTGCTGCCTTACTTCGATAGGCATAGGTACTCCTAAGTTTTTGGTACATCTCTAATTTGCTTTTGGCCTCCTCTAGTCAAGCCTCAATCCATACATTATGTGGGTATACTTCTCTTAGTCATTGCATAGAAGCGAGTGACCATTGCATTCTCTGCATTTTCTCCCTTATCTCTTTTCTAATTTCAATCGCTTTTTGTTGAAAATACCCTGCACATGCCTCAAGTTTCCTAGCCAACCTATGAGCAGGGTCAAGGTACCTCCATTTGATATTAGACCATATTTTCTGTATATCATCAGTCCATTTAGTATCCATGACCAATTCCTTGCACACCTTCACATTATGTGGCTTGCATCGATTGTTTTCTTGTATGTGCAACAAAACCGGGGCATGATCAGAGAACATTGTACCCGGACAAATAATGCATATGCCTTTCCTATCCATGAGTTGAGGGTCCAAATACCATCTGTCCAGCCTGGACATCGTCCTCCCATGCACGCTTCCTCCTACTCTAGAGTATTGAAGAGATTTTTCTTTTTGCATTTGAAAGTTAGGTGCATTCCAATAGTCTATCACATTATATGCTAAACAAAACTTATCCGATGCATACTTCTCCGCCCCCTGCACCGTGCCATTTGCATTGCCTCTTCTATCTTCTAGATGCTCCACCATATTAAAGTCTCCTCCAATGATCCACAACTCAGCATCTGGTTTCTTGGCCACTAATTGCAACCAGAATTCTTGTCTTTCAGCAGCTAAATTTGGGGCATATATGTTCAGTATGCCCAAGTGCCCACAACTATGTTTTATCCTTATGTAGACATCACAACCCTCTATTAAACTCCCCCTACCTGTACAATCAACAGTAAACTTAGCTTTCATAGCTATAAGTACTCCCCCATGAATTTGTCTATCCTCCGTAGCTGCTGACCATGTATTGGTCCAATTCCTAGGGCAAATGCTTCCAATTTTATTGATCTTATCCCCATCTAGATGATGCTCCTGCACCAAGATAATATCAGGCACCATTACCTCAGTGCAACACTGAATTTCCGCAGCCAATACATTCTTTTTCATCTGGAATTGGGTGCCACCAATTCCTTGTATATTCCAAGTTAGCAAGCTAAGATTCATATAACCTACACCTTCTGAGGCCCAACCAATTCATTTTCCGCTTCCAATATGGTAGCTAATATCCTATCTTGGAGATTTTCCTCTTCCAACTGTGTCAGCATTTCAGGGATGTATACCATGAATTCCATGATCAGTTTAGGAAGCTTCCTAAATTTCACATTTATGTAGCATATGCCTTGTTCATTTGCCTTGCCCGAACTCCAGGTCAAGGCATCTTTCCATTGTCTTTTCATTTTCACCCCTATTGCGGTATCATATGATGAGTCTACATGAACATCCATTTGTTGTTCCAAACATCCGAGTGCTTCTTCTCTACTATGTGGTTCCTTATTTCCCAAGGCCAGAATATAGGACAAACCAGCGATCCGTCCTTCATCAATACATTTACCATATATATTGACTCTATACATGTTGTCCTTCTTCATCTCACTTCCACATATTTCCTTGAACTACTTTTTGCCTGTCAATTTCAGTTTGATCCGTTGTCCAATATTTGAGAGGGGGTTCGCCTTGTATTGAAGATTCCGGTTCACTCTTGGCCATTTACACATCCCTTTATTTTTTTCCATCCCTTTCACCTCCTCTTTTTTAGCAGGCATGTGCCTTTTCATTTTTGCTATCCCCTTAATATATTAGGTTGTCACCAATGACTTAGCTTGCTCTGTTAAGGGGCTTACGACCTTTCCTACATTTAATTCCCCTACCTCATCCATACTTTCATGAAGCATCTGGTCAATATCATCCCCTACCAAATTGTCTTCTTGGTGTAGTTTCTCCATATCATTAATTGCTTCCACATATTTGCTCTCATGAGTTGCCTTCGTTCTTGCTTCCCTTTCATTAGGTTTGTTTTCATTGTCCTCTAAGGTTAAGTGCGTATTTGTTTCTAAGTGGGAGCCATTCTTATCCGACCATGACTTTATGTTTGCCTTTATAGGTGTTATATTTCCATCCATCTTCATTCTTACTCATTCCATGGTTTATTAGTTGATTATTCTATTGCATCAGACTTGTTTTACTTTTCCGTCCTTGCTTCCCATAACCATGATGCATGTTCTCCTTTCCTCTAGGGCATTCTAGGGCCCTATGCCCCATCTGTCTACATGCAAAGCATTACCTTGGGAGTCCCGCATACTCCACAGTTTGTGCATGGTCAAACATTTGTTTACTGCTCAACAACATCAATTGCGGTAAGGCCTTTCCATCCGAAACAATTAGTTTGATCCTCGGTGTTTCACTTATTCTCTCTGCAAGAGTTTTTTCCAAGCATTGACCTCCCATACTTTTGCCAATGGCCGGGAGAAAGGACTCAAATTGCTTAGGTAAACCAGGGAAAAAGGTCGTTACCACTGTAGGATTGCCTATACAAGCATCAGCTTTACACATGTCAAAGTTTGCATCCCAATTTAATATATAGGCTCTCGCATTGTACCAAATCAATGGGCTGCTCTCGACAATTTTGCATATATTCGTTTCCGTTTCCAGCATCATTGTAACATGGCAGAACCCCTTTCCCATAAATGCAATGTCCTTCAATCTGCCAAGGTCTTCTTGTAGACAGCTTTGCAGCCAATCAAGTGCGTGCACAATATTTGTGTTGGTGATGGAGGGAATTTTTGCCATATTAATGTTTCCATGGGTTTCTTGCATGCATGCTTACAATTTGCATTAAGAATATATTTTGATATTTATAGAAACAAATGCAGAGACAGGGTCATTATTGATTTAAAGAAAAGCATCTTTACAATTTTTGTCAATGTGCATGGAGGTTGGATATAAGAAGGTGAAAGAAAACAAATTACAGTTAATATCCAACTAGGATAAGCATGTAAATGAATTGGTAGATGTAAACAAGTTCCAAATGGATGTAGCATATAAGTGGTGTCTCATGAAATCTATACTTTTGAAATCTATACAAGTGTGTGCAACTCAATTTGCTTGTAACTTAAATTGAGCATTAAGCACAGAGAGTCAATCTTATAGACATTTTGTGTACCTTGTGTATAATTGCTTGAGTTAATAAATAGATAAATATTGTGGTGAATCAACGATCAAGTTTTTGATATTAAGAACAACCTCCACATGGCACAATGACTATTATGATTTCATGATATTTGTAACATTACTAATATTGTATCGTTGAGTTCACTATGTTTTAATTTTTCACATTGTTGTTGATTATGCAATAATTGAAGACATATCTAAGCTTTCCACACCAAGAAATATAGTGGAAAATTACATACAAAAGGCTCTAGATAATCAATTGAGCCCAAATACTAAGGATTTATTCTAAGATTCTGTATTGAGCATCATAGATTGTACTTTGGTTACTCGAGTAGAGGAACAAGTGGTCCAATATAAACTCGATTGGCCCATTTCCCTAAAAGTAAAAAGTACATTCCATTGTTGATGATCCCAAGCGTATTCACGTTATATAATTGAAAAAATCCAGCATATGGAATTTAAACTTAAAAATGTATGTCCACATCAAGTTATAAAGTAAAAGATGCCATTATCTTTAACAACTTGTTTTCTACATACCCTTTTATATGGCAATCAATTGATAGACACGACAATTTGGTTAGCTTCGACCACCAAACTCATTAATGTTTAAAACAAAATAGAGACATGGTTCAATTAAGAGGAGGTCCATGCATGTGTTTTGGTTCCCACTAGATGAAGCATACAATTGTAAAGTAATAACACATCGGATATTCAAGCTCTACCTAATCATGAAACTAGACACTTTATAAGCAAAGAAACCTATAAAGTAACGCAAAGATTCTTTTAAAGATTTTGTTATTGTTGGATGTAACTAGTAGCTCCTTAGTTCTTGGTTGTTAAAATGCCAATAGACTAACAAGAAAATGTATTTGAGAATACATCCAAGAAAGCGCAACAATAGCAAGATAAATATAAAGAAGGTACAAAATGTTGGGGAGAATGAATGAGAAAGAGTTACTCTAAATGGTTTGCATGGCTATCGATATGCCATTGAGACTAGAACATTTTTGCTCTAATGCATGAAAAAGACTTCAAGCATGACCAACGCTCCATGATTAATTATATCCAATGATTTAGTATCAAAACTAGAACCTTGATCTCATATCTTTTCACAACCCTAGACTTTAGCTTGTCCCTTACATTTGTTTGGACCTTGGACTTGTGTTTCTATTTAGACAATTATCGCTTACATGCGACAATCGGGTTTACACATGAATGGGCATGAACGAAACTTAACTTGACTATCCAGATTATGATGATTAAATTAAGGCTTGTGAGAGAGTGAACCAAAGTAGTTCTAAATTTCTCATTGAACAGATAATGTCCCAAAACAAGGTTATGAGTTATTGATTAACACTTGATTTGCTACCATGACTCAAATCACAATGCAATCATGTGTGAAAAGCATTGCCATACTATATAAGTGTCTTTAGATGTTCCACAAATTGTGATTTATACATTCATGAGATTACCATGACGATACATTAAGATTGTGATTATAGGTTCAAGCATGAAATCTATTGTTGTGCATATTAAATTAACTTTTAGATAATACACTCATTGACCCATATCCTCAGAACATAATATTGATGTTGACACATTTTCACATAATACAAAGTGAAACCAATAGCAATGCCAATATGTGCATATTTACTCAAATTTCCAACCAAAGAGAGTGTATGTCTCCTAAAGGTCGTCGTGTAAAGTCTATGCAGATTGTTCTATTATGTGCATCACAAGAAAGAGTTTTTGTCTCTTTGTTGGATTTGTGCATCTCTATGTATGGGTGCTTTGACTCTACAAAGGATTGAGATTGCCCACTTTCTCAATATGTTGCATCAAGGTACTGGTTGCTTTCTAGCTATGCTAATAAAAAAACAACCAATTAATCTAGGGTGTCGTCACATGTCATTCAACCAATCCAATTATATGAAGCGTTTGCGTGTAATTAATCCAATGATCATACAATGTGCTATATGCCAATCAAATCAATGTAAACATGGAAATTGAAGATCAAAAGAGGGTCAACATTAAGGAGAGTAGTGAGTCATGAGCCATGAGTCAAGGTAATGTGATTCAAGAAAGGCTAATCATCATTATGTGTTGAAAACCATGAATAGATAGATATGCATTGCAAACGTTTATTATCATTATTATTTATTTTAATATCCTCTGTTGGTATCAAAATAGTCCACTATTACAATGAATATCGCATATCATGTTAACCTTTTTCTATATCTCTTGAGCTACCACAAGCCTTCAAGATGCATATGAAGGTGATAATATCAAGGGAAAGGCCTTCATTTTGCATTTGCTTGAAGGAACTAAAGCTTCATGAACTTGATTATGCTTAGTATATCCAATAATGAGCGTGTTCCAAGAGACAGTATTTTGATCGGGAAGCCCTTTAACTTGTAAGTCACAAGATGGAGAAACTTCAATATCAAAGAAGAGTGTCATAACTCGATCAATTTTCCTACCATGAAAATGAAAGGTGTCATGATGTGGCATGTGCGACCTAATAAAAGGGCTTATTTATTGTAAACTTGTTTATTTTTTATTCAATTCCCCAAATCTTTTGTCATGTAGAGAAATCATAATTGCTTTTGTGATTAAACTAAACAACCTCTATGTTATAAACTTGTTTCGGATAGAATTGTAAAATGTGTGTTCAATTGATTCTAGAGAGCAAAAAACTACGTGAACTTGTTTCCCCATAATAGAGGAGTTTTAGTAGTACCGATCAATAATTTGGGTGAGAGGTAGGATTTCGAACACGTGTTTTACAGAGATTGTTGCCACTCTTGCTAAGGTCTTGATAGGTTTTTTGGTGCAAAAGTCTGATTGCTAGAAGATAATTTTATCCCTAAATCATCATAAAAGTTCCTAATTAGCCGTAGGGACCCTTAAGTCGTCCTTCGGCCAATTTCCTTAATCCGGCATTGGGACCCCTCCCCCCAAATAAACTCTAGAACCAATCCCAAAATGATTGTATCTAAGGCCAATTTAGGCCTTGGACAAAAGGAGGCTCCTTAGAGCCAACAAGGAGATGAGGAGGAGGAGGAAACGGGTCTACTCCCCATGGATGTTGTAGTTACTTGGCATCATCAACCAACGCACAACGCCTAGCCACTACCAAGTCTACACTTCACACATAGCCAACCCCGTACTCACCCTCTTTGTACACACTATCCCCTTGAATTTAAATTTAAACAAAATATACATATATTCCAAATCTTAAAATCTACTTCTCATTTATCAAAATGAAAACACATACAGACACAAATACATATTTGTAAACCTATATACTAACGTGCATACCCATATTATCCCTTCACACACACACACACACACACACACACACACACACACACACATCAACCCAAATGTGCGTATAAGCCCCCATACCAACAACAACACACACATAAGCACATCAAGAATACTTCCACATTCATATGTATATGATATACATGATACTCAATACAAAAAACATACACATTTTCAAGTGCACTCACACTCAATATATACTCACAAGCACACAAACATGAAAATCACGCTCATGTTTATAACTGACACACACATGAACACTTGCACCTATTCACATACATTGCACTAATTTGTACATATGCAAGATGCTCAATCTAAAGAAGCATAGATAGAGGAGTGCCAATTGATTTGTTTGATCATGTAACCCTTCATTGGGTATATTCTTAAGTGCACAAACATGTGATTTTTTAGGCTTGCATTTATAACAGTTGCACGTGAACACCTGCACATATGAGCATACATTGCACCAGTTCACTTTCACATGAACACATCTCAACTCGCACAACACTTACATATTCTAGCATACACAATATCCAAATACAAGCACATTTTGTCCTACGCAGAGAGGGTGTGCTCAGAACTGAAACCGCACGAATCAAGACAAGAAGCTTGATCTAAAGAAGCAAAAAGGGGTGGCCCACTAATCTGTCGACTCCCACAGACCCATCGTCGACAAATTAGGCCATACATCTTCCATGGTTCAGGTCCTTCGGGGGTTCGCATGTGCGCACAAAGTTCTCACGCTATCGGTTGTAGACAGGAGGAGGGTGTTTAGAAGCGCACACGGGTGCCTCGCATCAAGTCATCATTTGAAACAAGCGGGCTGAAGCCTAAGAGAAAACCATGAGTCTTGGGTTGGGGAAACTTGGGCTGAAGTCTGAGAGAAAACCATGAGACTTGGGTTGGGAAACTTGGGCTGAAGTCTGAGACCACTTGAGAGGTTTAGAAAACTTCGGTTTATTTGGGGGTGGGGGGGGGTATTATTTGTAATTACCCAAAACTGAGTAGGGGTATCCCTGTGATTTTTATGCATATTGTTTTACGTCTCTACCCCTTCCTCTGTTTCTGCTCCCTTCTCTCTGTCTCTGCAGATGGGCCTTCTTTCAAACAGGATCTCTCGAGCGCAACTTAGCCCTGGAGATCATATCTACTCTTGGAGAGCTTTGTATAGCTATGCTCATCACGGTATTTCTCCCTTTTTTCTCCTTTCCGTTTTTGTGTTTCTTTCTCTCTCTCTCTCTCTCTCTCTCTCTCTCTCTCTCTCTATTTCTCGGAACGTCTTCTTCCTTCCTTGTTGATTTTTGAGAGAGCAAGTCGGTCAAGATCTGCGTTTTCTTAGATCGGTATTGTAGTAATACCTTGGTTGATCTCTATCAGAAATTGTTTAGCACTTTAATCATCATTAAGCTTTTGTAATGATGATGATGGTGATGATGACGATGATGATCACAATGGCGATGGTTATTTCCTCATATTGATAATGTGTTTCCTTTTTAGTCCGAACAAAGAAAGGCTCATGGAAAACCATTTGTTCAATGTGGCCAGGTTTTTTTTTATGTATTATGTACATTTCACATTCAAGTCTGTGTTTCCTTGTAAAGTAATATACAAACTTCTTCTGATTTCTGTGAGCGTTTGAGACTAGACTTGTCCATATTTCTGCATTCCATGATCAAAGCCATGGTTTAGATCCAGAAAGGTGAATTCTCGTTCTCTTTCTCATTCTCATATATACTCAATCTGAGGGGTTGGCTTTTAAATCATCCTAGTGTTCATTTTCCTACATAAACAGTGGCAACAATTCCTCGTTTCCACCATGTTGATATTACTGATGATAGTTGCAATGACTAACATCTCTTCAATGTCTGTTCTTCTAATTGGTTGGACTATGAACAGTGGTGTAGTCTCCACCTGGCATCAGGTGTGATATATGTACTTTAGATCATGGTTATTCAGGATACATTGCAGGATTTGGGAATGGAACCAGTGGTGTGTATGTATGTATGATGAGAGAGATAAGGTATGAAGGCATGGAAACATGATAGGAGATGCTAAAAGGAAACAAGACAGGGACATGAAGTTAAGGTATGTTCATTCTATGTGACTCTGTTTTAGATGTTCAATGGATGTGATTTCGTGGTTATAATATCACATGAGACAAATTGTATATGGTAGTGGAAGCAAATGCAGAATCTCTTAATAGTAGATAAAATGCAGTATGCTAGAATGAGAAGATGAGAAAGGCAACAATATAAATTAAACAGAACCTTTCAAGGGTTCCTCGTCTCCTCTCTTCTTTTTGTACAAGGTCATGTTGTTCCACTATGATTCTCCCTTATTTCTTGCCTTACTACATTGCCTATAGATGTTCTTGACTTAGATGTGTCAAATCTTGTTTCTATTGTGGGTTCGGGTGCATGCATGACTTACATTGGTATTGCCACTTTTCAAAAAATGCTTGTCAATGAGCATGAGAGGACTTAATGTTCTGTCTTGGAAAGATATTTGAGATAACTTCGGCACAACTTGGCCTATCACATTGCGCAATGTATAGGATCGATGTATGTCCGTATTAGACGGCCTGATGATGAATCCATCCTCTGATGTGTGTAAAAGGGTTCCTATAATGAGCCATCTTCCTACAGAGAGATTATGTGGTACTGATCTATGTTATTTTGTTTTCCTACTTGATAACTTCGGCACAACTTGGCCTATCACATTGCGCAATGTATAGGATCGATGTATGTCCGTATTAGACGGCCTGATGATGAATCCATCCTCTGATGTGTGTAAAAGGGTTCCTATAATGAGCCATCTTCCTACAGAGAGATTATGTGGTACTGATCTATGTTATTTTGTTTTCCTACTTGATAATATTAGTTCGGACCACTCTGGCCATGTTTAGATGTGGACAGTCCAAGCTATATTGGAGTTGGGGTAGTGCATTTGTATTTGTACCATGTGACTCGAACCATTGTTGGGTTTTAGCATACCAATGATGGATATCTCCATATTCAGCAAGTTCTTTTGATGTAAATGCCAACCTTGTGTAAAATCAGGAAAAAAACAATGAAATTGGAATATATAAAAAGAATTAAAAACACTAATAGATTTTCAGCTAAGCTCATAAATAAGAAAGAAAAAGAGTAGCTTAAAGATAGAAAAAATAAATTTGGATTGTAACATATAGAAAGAACTAAAAATACAGATAAATTTTAAACTAAGCTAATAAAATGAGAGAGAAAAAAGAGTAGCTTATAGAAAGTTAGAAAAAAACAACCAGATCGTAATGTGACCAGAAAAGTAACACACCAGTTGTCCTTCACTATTCAAAATCAAGATGTAAGAGAGGGAATATGTACTAGAACGCACGTATCCTCTCCCACATCATAATCTTGGTATCATCAATAACCATGATATAAAAATCTAAACTGTAGTTTAAGTCTTGATAGAGAGTAAGAGAGCGATTAAGATTATATCATTAGTTTTAAGACAAAACATTGACTGAGGAATTCGGGCAGAGGTAATAAAGAATCTTGCACAAAGGCTGAGAATGGTGAGACACACAAGAGCGTTGGTTTCTCAATCATGAAAATTAGCCTCTTATTTAAGCTTTATACATAAAGTGCATTTTATTAATATCCTCAAATCAAGGAGTATTTAGTGAACCTTTCCTCCATATTTCCCTCCATTAGTTAGGCATAAGAACAATGGATGTTCCACATTCAAGGCACAGTGAATAATTGGTTGTTGGCATACACATTAGGATGGATTAGGGAAGCTAGAAACAAATATGGATGTATGGACATAATTGAATTCACTCATATCCATGAAGATTTGACCACTTAAAAAGCACTTATATATGTGCTATCCAAGATACATAGAATATGCTCTTAGAAGAAGAGCTTTAAATGTTGATGTGACATCTAAGTCATGGCCTCATAAATACCTATTTAATGTTGAGTGGAATCTTTTACAAGGATCCCTTCAAACTACAAAATATTCTTTTAGAAGTTTGTAGTACAGCTCTGAAAACGAGACTGTACAACTTTAACAAAAATTAGAAATATTAAATAATATAAACTTGTTTTTCTAGTTTAGCTAGAGAAACCTAAAGGGCCTTTAATCCCAACAGATGTAGCCAGAAGTAGATTTTCTTGTGTTTACAACTCCAGCCATATCAGAATCACAATAGCCATGAAGGTTCAAATCCCTTTGCCATAACAATTGTTCTTTTCCTTAGTGCATTTGAGATATCTAAGGATAGACTTGACTGCAACCTAATGGTTTCGTCCAGGTTGATTCATAAATCTGGTTACTACTACTACATATGCAATATCAGGCCGTGTTGATATCATTGCATACATCAATGACCCACAAGCTGAAACATAATGAACTCCTTTTTAGAGAAAAAATTGTGGAATTAGAGAAAACGAAGGATACTATTTATTATGAATCAAAACACTAATGACAAGTAATGAATATTAAGATTAAGAAAATAATAGTTTAAGGGTGCTTAAACACACTAACCTCCCTTGAGCAAAGGACAATACCACTAGTGGACAGATCTGTGTCCTATACCACCAAATATTACCTTATGTTGTACCTTTGAAGTTGAGATAGATGGATCTGAAAGAAGAGAGCTTTGCCTAGCCATCAAAGTCTCAATAGCGTCTCAAGATGCCATAATGAAGATAGCCCAACTTAGGGCCCTAGACTGCCGCATTTCAGAGGTCCTTAGGGGTTTGTCTCACTTGTTACGTTAAGTGGTTTCCCACTTGTCCTGCTATTATCATTTAAATTAGCCTTTAGACTTGGTCCCTAAAGTTATGTCTATAACAGTATCATAATCTTGGTAATTTGTGCGCTTATTTGATAGGTTGTGGTTACAGTTAGTCTTATAGTGCATTTTGTTTGAAGAGAGCTAAGGTTGTGTTTAATAATGTGCACTGTGTTTACATTCATGGGCTCCCTTTTAGATTCCCATGTTTTTTTATTTGACATGTGCCCCTATTATCATTTATGTTACAGAATGTACATTTGGTATTATAGATGGCCTAATATCCACATGAATTTATAGTAAAAAAAGGCTCATGTAATGGTTTGAGATGGAACAAAATATATCCTTAAATCACTCGTTCAATGGTGATGACAAACCTTGTAATTGCTGTTGTTTTGTTTGGCAGCAAGAAGTAGGAAATGGATAGTTGCTACTTCATAGGATACAAATAAGGGAGATTAAGAAATAACTTTTATATTTGGTTTTTTCGGAATGATCGAATGCATTCTTCGAATATGTGTGACTAAACTCATGAGCTATGATGACTAGATTAGAGATAATGGAGTCTCAAAGATGTTTGTATTAGGATTTATATGAACTCAAAAGTATTAGTCAAGTGCATTTACTAGGTAACTGATATTATTACTGAATCATTTCTTTATTCTTCGTATTATTACTGCTGAGATGGTTACATAATATTGAATAAGCATTGAATTTTGTGATGTGTTGTAAGCTGACTCCATTTTGGTGTTTTGTCTTATTTTACTCCAATTAAGATCTAGATTCCTTATTCTGCTTTTGGATTTTTTATCAGGAATATATATTGGTGATGGGAACGTGATTCATTTCACACGGGGACAAGGCATGGAGGCAGGAACCGGAACAGTTCTAGACAACCTTTTCAACAGCTGGTTAGCGCCTCGCTCATCATCTCGCACGTGCGAGAAGTGCAAGCACCACACGACAAACAGTAATGGTGTGGTTTTGTCATGCCTAGACTGCTTTCTTTCCGGATGCCCTCTTTACAAGTTCCAATATGAGGTTGACACAGCCACTTTCCTTGCAAAAGCAAGAGGTGGAACTTGCACACTAGCGAAAGATGATTCAGTAGAAGAGACGATCTATCGGGCATTCTACCTCCTAAAGAATGGGTTTGGAGGATACCATCTCTTTCGGAACAATTGTGAGGATTTTGCCATGTATTGCAAGACAGGACTACTTCTACTAGATGAAAAGTTGCCTGGAAGGAGTGGGCAAGCAGTCAGCATGATGCTAGGTGTTCCTGTAGCAGCTGCAGTTCTCTATCCATCGAGCTTGTTAGTGGGCGCAGGAATTTATTGTCTCAGTCGATATGCTGTTGATCTCGGTATCAGAAAAGATATTGCAAAAATTCCTGTTGAAGAGCTGGCTTTAAATTTGGGTTGGTCTCCATCATCTTCATCACTATCATAACTGTCATCTTCATTCTCATCATCATTTACATGATAACTGTCATCCACATAATTATGTCAGTAACTCCAATTTGGCAAAACTCTTGGCCCCTGAAATTCGCATTTTGATGATGCCAAAGACTTGTTCACTAGATTTTAATGATATCTGATTCATTTTGTTGGTTTGTGTGAAGGAACACATATCCATAGCTTCATCGAACAATAGTGAAATTCAACCTCATAAATATATAATTAGTGTTTCTACTCCCGTTCGCATTATTTGTTTCTTATGTCATTCTTTGGATTTTCATGAAGATACAACTTCAGAACAAGAGTTGGTGGTGATCTATCAATTCACAATATATATATATATCTATATATATATATAATTCTTGATATATATATATATATATAATTCAAGAATCCGTTATCCCTTCAATCAAAATGTTGCTACCTAACTTGACACTTCATCAAATTTGGTCACACAAGTTTGGTGCTGAGGTAGCATCATGGCATCATCACCCCAAGTATGAAGATATACGATGAAAACCTAGTGGAGGATGAATATTTGCTTAGATGGGGGTGATAATTCAAGTGACATACTCAAATCTCCACCATGAAGTGTGAGCACATATTGTTTGTCCATTATTTTTCACATAGAATTTTTACTACAAAGTAGTACCCCCCCCCCCCCCCTCCCCCAATCTTTGGAAGTTGTCACATCCAAGGCTATATGTTTATTCAGTTCCATAGGTCAAATGTGGAAGGAGTCATAATAAAAAATCTATTCTATGTGAAGTTGAAGGCCAATCTGTAGATATAAGCTTTTTTAAAAAGCTGGTCATAGACGTGTTGGCATGACATTATTAATTGCTTCTATGCACATTTAAGGAAGACCCTACAAAACATATGCAAGGAAGTTTGAAATTGTGTAGAGTGTTTGAATGAGGAGTTTAAGAGCTTTGGTTGAGTATCAAATTGATATTGTAACATGTTTGAACAAAAGGAGTGTAAAGTTGATGTTTTTGGTCGAGGAAAAGTAGGTTTTTGGTTGAGGAAAACTAGGCATTGAAAGTAGAAAAGTGCTATCATAGCATCAATAGCAAATATTATGTCATCATCACATCACACCACATAGTCGATATTGTTTTGTGTTGAATGCTAAAGGGTTATACACTTTTTTCATGACATATTGCCCATATAGACTTGTATCATTACCTGGTGTGGGATAGTTTGGAATCCAATTTGACTAGCTCAATATGTAAATGTATTCGATTAATAACAAAAATTTCATGAAATAAAGAAAAGGTCGAGGAAACTTTCAAATAAACCATGGATAGTTAGGACTTGTAAAATAGTCAGTTTTGGTACTTTGAAAAATAGCTTATAAATCGTTCCTCTAATGGGATTGTGCAACATTCCAAATTCTTCAACAAAGAGATGAAACAATTATATCTTCTTTGAGAATCAAGCTCAATACTCTCCATTGGCTTGCTTCTACACATAGACTCATTTTCTTGTTAAGAGGATGAGACTTGGATGCAAATTTGCTGTCTAATATGGCGAAGATTAGATTAGGCCCAATATTATGTCACTCAAGTCTTATTCAATTATTTTCTTCTTTCTTGTGGCATCAATATCTCAAGAGGCAACCGACATTATCCCAACCAATTGGTTACAATAATGTATAGTCTTACATTCAATGAGGGTTTTAGCTTAAATTTTGAACTCCCAACAAAAAGTGCATGGTTTGGTTGTTCTCGATGTAAACCAAAAATTCGCAATATATTTGAAAGCAAACAGGACATAAGTGGCAAGTTGGAAGATGAGGATAGTAAAACAAAAAATTGTTTATTGACTGTTCCATAACGGTGTACATATATGATCTTGTATCACATTAACCTCATGAGAATGATGAAACCAACAAACAACCCCACGCTTTGGAAAATGTTCTGCAGTAAAACAAATGACAATTGGGATTAAAGGTAAGTGTTATGAGATTTTCCTTCTTTATTGTTCATGATTATAAAATTTTCTTGTTGGGAATCACAATAGGTTTTTGTGCATAGAAGTCATGCATATATGCAATGCAAGAAATCCTCAAAGCTTTACAAAGTAAGTGAAAACAAGTATATGATGTAATCAATGCTCTTGTCGAATGTTTTTCATGTGGTCATAATGTATTGAAATGATGATCAATCCACAAGATTCGCCACTAGCATTGAAAATCAACACATTCATACCCTTAATAAATTCTCCTAACATTTTGCGACCCACATTCTTGCGGGACTAACATTCTTTGATACACAAATCACCAACATAGGTGCTGAAGTAAATTTCTCAAATTCATTTACATGCACTAACATTTCTAATTTGAGCAAAAATGAAGTGTGATGAAAACATTTTAGTTGCAAGATAAATATAGAGTGTGGCAACTTAGAGAACCTCACTACAATCTTTGCATAGATAAGGTGTCTCTATCTGTTGGTAAATGTTTGATATGTTTGCCTTGTTACCATTCTTGCCTGTCAGGCTGTCACACATGGAGTGTTTTTTATGTATAATATAAGTCATACCATTCCAATTTGAGTTTCATTGGGTATTGATTGCTTAGAATCCCCTTCATTGGGTACTAATTGTTTAGAATCAACTTCCACTGATGCATTGACAACATCGTTATTTGCTTTGTCAATTTTTGAGTCATTTGAAAAGGACTTGATGTAATCACCTACATTAATAAGACGACAAACTTTACTTAAAATGAAAATGTCAGACCTATCTATCACAACTAAAGAAAGAAAAATTGGTTTAACGGTTACATGTATAATATCGAGGGAACATAAAAACTAGCCATTTGATTATGGGTAATATTTTCCAATTTTACTATGGTAGAATAAATGCAACAAAGTAGTAAAATTGATATTATCCATAATGAGAATAGTTTTTATATTTTCCCTAATATTTGGCTTTCTTCTAAAAAGCTTGTAAGCATAATACAACTATTGATTTTATTGAATCTTATCGACACCTAAAATTGATCATTTAGCGAACATTCTAAGCTTCTCCACTACGCCTTAATTATGTTTATTTTAGATGTAGCGCAATTCATAAAGAAACATAAAATGGGGTTTTTTAAGATGCTTATGTGTGCCTAAGTTCCTCCAACATTGGTTCATTATAGAAGGATAGTGACATACCCGGATGCCCATTCCCCAACACAATATTTGCAACCAATGCATTGTCTGTGATAGGGATCTTAAGGATGTGGAGAGAAATGCACCATTAACAAGCAATGCATTTTTCATGTTTTTTGTTTGTGAAACTCAACAAGTTTGACGATCCTAGAGAAAGAGAGTGAGAGTGAGAATACCAAGGATTGAGTTGATGTTATTCTTGTGAGTGTCAACAAGGGCAAGGAGAGAATGAGTGATAGAAGTGCGAGAGGGAGGAGGGAGGGATTGCAATGTTTCGGTCACCCTACGCTTAAGCTCCTCCAACTCGCTAGCAATGGCACCACTTAGAAGCTCGCACGTGAAGGCCTGCCACCTCTCTCTCTCCTTAACACGCCCTATCTCCATCCACGTAGTTGGCGTCCCATTGTTGTCATGCACCATTCTCTCATTATACATTATACTCTCCAATCCTATAGACTTCCTCCCCTCCATCTCCCTCTTCTCTTTGTGTAGTGAGATCTCGGTTTATTTAACCCACGATAACAATAAAACCTTTGGAGTCACTTCATTCCCTCACCTCCAAACCACATCTTCAAGCAAAACCAACATTGCTTTAATCAATCGACTTGGCAAAGCATCCTAATATTTATTTGTTCTAGATAAGTTCTCTATTAGGATCTTTGAAATCCTATTCACAAACTTGGCTTTTCTAAATTTTACACCAAGGATATTTGTACCTTTATTTTCTGTAGGCTCGTCAAACTTAAGATTCATGGAAAAACTATTTAATTTAAAACTTATTTTAAGTTTGCTTTTAAGAGCCGCCATACATTTTACAACAATAAGCATAGAGACATATTTATCTAATGAAAAACGGTTTCTTTGAAAACAACAATTCTCCCATTCAAATTGAATTTTGTTGGTGTTACCAAGTTCAAATGTAGATCCTCTTTGCTATTTTGTGGGAATTCCTGTGCAAACATAAAACATAATTGGTTACAGTCAATCATGGCAATTTGTTTGGAATCATGCTTAGGTAGTTTGTAACATAATCATAGACTTAGTTCGCTAGCATTCGCCAAAAGAGGCAAAGTAGTTAATCACATCAACGTCATGTTGCTAGCTAGTCTTATCAAGCCTGCCACACTAAACACATCATGTGCTACATAACTACATATTACTGCATGTGTAGGCACACCCCTTTAGAGATATGCTTACTTCAACATATCATGCATTGAAGTATAGGTAAAATGATAAAACATACATATTGCATATTGACATAATTATGCAAGCATATCAAGCTTTGTTCTTGGGCATGCGGGAGGGGGTGTGGACTGTATTTGAGTGACAATAATATTTGGGCCATCATGGGCTTGTGGTCATTGGCCCACAAGCCATTGTTCACTCTCAAGACCATGAACATTAATTGATCGCGGAAGAAACAAATACCTCAATCCCTTTGTTTTGTTGACAATAATAAATAAAAGAAATACAATTTCTAAAAGTAAAAGTAAAATCAATCAATTAATTACTCAAAAAATAGAACAATTTAAAATCTTGGAGGTTGCTTCTTGTGCATCTAGTTTTAAGAAGGGAAAAACAACATTTTCTATTTTTATTTTAATTTATAGCAAGGCTTTATATTATTACAAGACCCGGAAACATTGGAGTGTGTCAAGTTAACAAGTGCGAAACCTTGAAGTGCAAAACGACTCAAAGCAGACATTGTGTTGTGTTACCCAATGGGAAACTTCAAAGTACGAATCGAATTACCCAGCACCTATACCTCAGAGTGAGCATTTAATCCGTTAGATAAAAAATCTACAGAGCATAAGTTTGAATATAACTTATAAGGTTAAACTCAAACAATGTTACGACTTACCTATAGGCTATAAGAAACCTCAAAGGGAGAATTTGAGCCTTGGGGTGGAAACTGAAGAATAGTTACAAAACATCTTATTCAAATAATTCAAAACCCAAGAATACACCATGTATGCACGTGAAGGGTAGGATTGTAGCGTATACATAAATAAGTCGATCAATCCTAGGTAACCTTGTGTTTGAGTTTGCTCGACTTATCAAGTACCGTTTAATAATAGGTTTGGCTATCTTTGCTTAGATATACAAAAAGCAGGTGTATGTACAAACAATATCTATAATGTTGGCATGAGAATGCCTTCTTTGTTGTCGTACAATCTATTCTACTTGTCTCTAGGCCTTGTGAGCGTCTACATATCAATGAAAATTAACCCATCTATAGAACAAGGGGCTATTGTTGGGTTGGGCATGGCCTTATTAGACTCTAGACACATTCATTCACTCTATTTCTCTCTTTATAGGTTTGTGTCACTATGCCCAATGGTAGATGTGGATTTGTCTACATATATTATGCATGTATATACATATATAGAGTACAATGACATGGAGATGTGGGCCTCCCAAAAATAACACATTTCCATGTTTGGTGGAAGAGGGACATTACACTTTTTTGTACTACTTCCTACTTAGAAGGCTCATAGATTGTTACCGAAGACGACTTTTTCGAGGGCTCTCTCTATATGCATTATTTATTCGAGGTAAGCATCCTCACTTCGTCATTGGTTGTTCTGTGGGAAGTGAAACTTGAATGATCAAAATACAAAGAAATCATCACATCGTTATTGATTTGGTTGGCTGGTTCTGAGAATGAGTTCATGAACATCTAGAAAGAGCTTCAATCATTATCTCAGATTAAACATGTCCAAATGGAAGTTTTATATGTGCCTTGTTTGTATATGTGTGAGCTCACCAAGGTTTGAAAGAACTCCAATCATTATCTTGACCTATATGTACATTTCCAACTATGTAGAAGAATTATGCTCGCGTTGATTGTCTTCATTTATTGCATCCCTCATTCCCAAGGTCTTGGTTGAGGTCACTCCTTTGTTATTAAACTTATAAACATGTATATAATAATGTATCTTATAGATGATACTTGGAACAAAGGTGAAGAAGAATAAAGAAACTAAATGCTATTGCAAACTAAGTTAACGTTCCCTCATTTTGTAACCCATCATAGACAAATTCGTGTCTATAATATTCCGTAAACCTAGAGACCATAAGGATAGAGAACAAGGGGATGGATGGCACTAAACAAGTTCATAAGGAAGCTCATTGGAATGGTGATCAACCAAACCCATCACAGACAAATTCTCGTCTATAATCTTCTACAAACCTAGAGACCATAAGGATAGAGAACAAGGGGGTGGCTGTCAATAAACAAGTTCATAAGGAAGCTCATTGGAATGGTGATCAACCAAACCCATCACAGACAAATTCTCGTTTATAATCTTTTGCAAACCTAGAGACCATCAGGATAGAGAGCAAGGAGGTGGACGTCACTACACCATTTCTTAAGGAATGGTGACCAATCAAAAGGCGCGAGGGCCACATGGGTTGCTCATTCTCGACAATTGTATGGCCAAGTGACTCATGGCTAGTTCCATTGGCAATGGTGACTCAAATCCTTTCTCAAATGGGATCCTCATTCATGCGAAGACGCGTGAACATACTCATCACTAATCCTTCAACGAACAAAAGGGTACTCAAAACTCACGATGCCAACTGACATATAAAAAACACATGATACCAAAAGAGACGAGGGTTTGAATACTCTATCTGGTTGTATTCGCATGCGGAGGTTGCGATTCAGTCCGAAGGTTTCGAGGATGAGGAGTTGAGACCTTAGCAGTATGTAGTTCATGTGGGAGGCTGCGATGGGCGGGCGGGGCCACCCGTGGACATGTGGTGTGACGAACGGGTTCCCGACACTCGGGTTCGATCAATCAACCAATGCCTCCCCCTAAATCCATATGTTTCCTTCTTCATCGTGTGAACCGCCCCTTACCCCCCCCCCCCCCCCCCCTTCTAACAGAGAAAGAGAAAGAACAGTAAAGAACCCAAAGAACTGTCAGGAGGAGAGAGAGAGAGTGTCTGTGAAGCCATCTCCATCTCCATCTCCATCTCCATCTCCTTCCTGCTTGTTGTTAACTCGCATATGTGGACCAGATATCGTCTCCGCAGACTACCTCGCCTCGCTTCAGATGCCAAGACAGACAGAGATAGATAGAGATGGCATTGATCCTTATCTCTCTCTCTCTCTCCACAATGCTGTCGGAAGAATCTTACTCTTGACACACACCTCATACAGAGAAGAATAATTCTCCGCGTCCTCCATTCGTCTCTGTTCCTATTTGTTAGGCTGATCCGTTCCTTTCAAGGTTATAATTTTCTGAATAGCCAAGATATTTGGTTATCATGCATGTACTTTGTTCAGTTGTGCTGATCAATTCTTTCGAGGTTATAATTTGCTGACGATCCAAGATATTTGGTTATCAGCATTGCACGGAAACAAAAAAAGATCTTAATTTGATTGATTATTTTTGGAAGGAGCATCAGGTGTTGATTAAGCAAGAAGGGAGATCAAATCTTGATTAATCCTTAGCCATAGCCATAGGCGTTCAATAAAGAAAGGCACTTCCAAAAGAAAATACGATTGAGAGAAAAAGAGAAGGTTTCCGGATGGTCTAAGCTTCATTGGATTTCTTCTGTGACGATCAGGCTTCTGCTGTTTTAACGGACTTCATTATCATCTTCGTATTCGTCTTCTTCAGCTTTATAATTGGACATTATGCTCCCAATCAAGCAGCACAATAGTTCCCTTATTACTCCTGCAAGAAGCAAAATCTCTTCTTGGGAATGGCTTGATGACAAAATTGATCTTCAACAAACTTTAAAAAGCCATGAGTTTAGTGTCGAACGTGGCAGTAGACCTCTTCTTCCTTCTTCTTCTTCTTCTTCTTCTTCATCTCCCCCTCCTCGTTCTTGTCTCCATGACTGGCTCATTCGTCTAAGTACAAGCATTCTTCTGTGGACATGTCTCATTCAGCTGATAGCTCTCGTACAGCTATGGCATCCTAACCTTCTTCCTGCTTGCTTCGACAATGCTAATGATTTCAACAACAGTGTGGATCGCTCAGAGAGTTCTTTTCCTTCCTCAACATCCAAATCCGAATCTGATCGTACCTTCTCTGATCATCTTGCCTCTCCTCGACTCCCAAGTAAGCTATCTATGCATCATAATTCTTCCCTATTTCGTTTTGTAAGTTCGATATTTTCATTTCATTCTTTTAATGATTCTTCACGGTTCCTTTGCAAATTTGACATTATTGTTGTATTCTTTAGTATTTCTTCAGAGTTTCTTTGCAAATCTTGGTATTTTATTGTAATCTTTCATAAATCTTCATGACGTCTTTGTGAGTTTGTTATTCACTTATAATTCTTTATAGTTTCTTTGGAAGTTGAATGATGTTTTGTATTCCTTCACAATCCTTCATGATTTCTTTAGAAGATTGACATTTTGATTCTAGGCTTTAATAACACTTCAGGGTTTCTCTAGAAGTATGCTGGTACATTCTATTCTTTCTTAAACTTCATGGTTTCTTTCCAAGTTTGACGTTTTCTTTGTAAATTTTCATAATTCTTGACTGTAACTTTGAAGTTTGATTGTATACTGTGTTTTTTCACTAATGTTCATAGTCTCTTTTAGCAATTTTGACGTTCTCATTGTTTTCTTTCGTAATTCTTCAGGGTTTCTCTGGAAATATGAGGGATACTTCCATAATCTTCATGGTTTATTTTCAAGTTTTTAGTGTGCTATGAGCATGACGTTTTCATTGTTTTCTTTCATAATTCGTCAGGGTTTCTCTGGAAATATGAGGGATACCGTTTTCTTTCATAATTCTTCATGATTTATTGGCACCTTTGATGTACTATACGCATTTTCATTATTCTTCAAAGTTTTCTTTAGTTTAAGTTTGATGTTTATACTATTCTGCATTCAACCAGGATCCTACAGAGGCAATGGATACCTACTGATCTCTTGTAATGGAGGTCTTAACCAGATGCGTGCGGCAGTAAGCGTCATTCTCTATTTCTATGCATTGGTATCTCAGATTCTGTGAATACAATGTATAGTTAGGCTAAGTTCTCCCTAACTTACTTGCAGATATGCGACATGGTTGCAATAGCTAATCACTTGAACTTGACATTGGTCATACCTGAACTAGATAAAGCTTCTTTCTGGGCGGATCCGAGGTAAGCATTCGATCAATTGCCATGAAATTTCTTAATCAGTTATTTTATTTATTTCTGTGGAATCGTTTGATTCTTAATTGGCCAGATGGTATGCTAGTTTCTTCATTTTAAGAAATCAAACTCTAACCTTATCTTACAATGCATCAGCACAGAAGATCATTTATTTGTTTTTCTTAACTGCCTGATTATCTTCATGATTGCTGTTACCTTTTTGCAAATTTGTTTTGATCACAGATGGATCATCTTTGTAGATACCACCATAATGCTTATGCATCAAGAGTGTTTTATTTCTTGTTCTCATGTATACCATCATATGATTTGCAATGAGCATTCATCAACACAACATAGCTGCCTACCCTTCCCAATGCATGTGCTTCATGCATGAGTGGAGTTATTTGTAAAACTAGAACATGAATGCCCCTCCACCTTCTCCTTTTTTATTAATGATAGTATAGAATGAATGAATGGGAATTTCTCTCTACCGAGTGGATCTATAATTTCTTCATTTCATTCTGCAAGATCTCCATCAAATTTTTTATTCATTTTATTTCTAGCTGCTGGTTTATTATTTGTATAGAGATTGTATTTTGAACCAACATGAGAATTTGGCAGTGATTTTGGAGATATTTTTGATGTCAACCATTTCATAAAATCGCTTAAAGATGAAGTAAGAATAGTGAGAAAGCTACCCCCCAAACTCCATGCAAAACATATGGCTGGGAAAATAATGTCCATACCTCCGGTTAGCTGGTCTAATGAATCTTACTACTTGAATGAGGTATGCGTATATCTAAATTGATGGTATGGTTCTCTTCTTCTTTTGCATACTTTTCTATGCATTGATGCTAACTATAACGTGTTCTCTTGCAGATCCTTCCTTTGATAAAGAAGCAGAAAGTGCTCCATTTCAATAAAACAGACACAAGGCTTGCAAATAATGGATTGCCATTGAAAATGCAGAAGCTTCGTTGTAGAGCTAACTATGAAACACTCAAATTCACTCCTCATATTGGATACTTGGGTGAAAAGCTAGTAAGGTTTCTAAAGGCGAAAGGTGGCTTTGTTGTTCTCCACTTAAGGTATGAGATGGATATGCTTGCATTTTCAGGATGTACTCATGGATGCACCAATGGAGAGTCAGATGAGCTGACAAAGATGAGGTCAGTGAATGAGCTCATTTGTTATCTTTTATTTTCCAAATAGTGTTCAAGAAGAGATCTTTACCTTCATATTTTGTGATTTGTTTGAAGGTATTCATATCCTTGGTGGAAGGAGAAGGTCATAGATTCAGATAGAAAAAGGATTGATGGATTGTGTCCGCTAACCCCTGAGGAGACTACACTTGTTCTGAAGGCTTTAGGATTTAAAAATGACACCCAGATTTATATTGCAGCTGGTGAGATCTATGGCAGTGAAAGGAGGATGGCTCCATTGCATGCGGCTTATCCTAATATTGTATGTATTCTCATCCCAATACATGTAGATGCATATGTATACTTCTAGCTTAATATGTCTAAGATAAAGAGAACCAAAATGTGGTATACACTATCTCTAAGAAGCTATACTATAGCATACGTTATAACTTTGTGAACTAATTACCATATCAATTGTATCTGCTAGCATGGTATCATCCCTAATGCACAAAAAGGCCAGCATCTATTAGGAATTACATGAGAATATCCTTAAAATGTGATACTAGAGATCAAACTTGCTCCTGCTATATGTGCTCGAAGCTAAAGGATTCCCTCTGATAATATTCCACTTATCTAGGATCCATAATTTTAGATGATACCATAGTTTAGTCAGTCCATGACTATCTTCCATGGTCTCATAGTAAGAAACGTCGTTGCCAAGGTAATTTAATCTTCATACACCATCTCACCTATTCTCGGGAATTCATTGCCAGCACCAATTATAGAACTATATCATATTTTTTGGGCCCATAGAAATGCTTGTTAGTCCATTGTCTGCTTGCCAAAAACCAAACTTTTTGAAGCCAACTGGAATAAAGCATTAAAACTCTGAAATAATGATGTGGATTTCTTTCCATCCATCATTATAAATTGAAATGGAAAGTCATTTGGATTGCTTGGAAAATAGAGTATGGTTACGAGGGAGAAATGGCAAAACACTTGGTATGACAGCTTGTTGCAGCCCTATTCATGAGAATCCAGGTGATGCATAAAGACTTCAAAAGAGTGAAATTTTGCACGGTCTCATTTCAATGTGGAAAATTTTATGGGATCCTAGAGCTTAGAAACCGGAAACAGTTTACCATATGTTTCTCCCATCAATACTCTTTTGTTGGTGTTACCTCTTTGAGGCTGATGTTTAAGAATTGTGGCCACTGGAATTACCTCAAAGATTAGCCACAGTAATAGCCAATTCACCTTAGACGCCTTGACTCTCTAGTAAAGCATGTGTTAACTTCACATTTCCTGGTCTCTCTCACAACACAATACAGAATACAACTTGGAAAAAGAGACGTGCCCCATCTCATAGATTGCAGTCGGTCATTTGTGGGCGTTAAAAAGATAACTTGTCTCTTTATCTATCTCCTTTCTTTGACGTGATGAAACATTCATTCCTTGCTCCAACAGAAATTTACATTGGATCAGAGTAGCGAACTCTGATGTGAATGATCAATTTACCATTATGAATAGAAATATAGAACTTAACAGTGGCTCGTTTTAAAGAAAGGATTGAAATCACAAGAATTGTTGAACAAATATACATGACAGTGATTATAAATCTAACACAACTTCTACAAAATCTTTTTGGTTTGCAAATTAAAGGTATGTTTCAAAATTGACCTTGTTGATATTCAATAACATTTGCAGGTTAAGAAAGAGATGATTTTAAGTTCAGACGAGCTGAAGGCCTTTCAAAATCACTCTTCCCAAATGGCTGCTCTCGACTATCTAGTAGCCATTGAAAGCGACGTATTTATTCCAACATATTATGGAAACATGGCAAAAGTTGTTGAAGGCCATCGCAGGTAGATATTTCAATAATTATGCATGTCTTGATGCTTAGTATTGATTTGTTATCAGTTTATTTGATCAAACATCTTGTAAAAATGTTCACAGATATTTAGGCTACAGAAAAACGATGGTATTGGATCGCAGAAAACTCGTTGAACTAATCGATCTGTATCATAATGGTCAATTGAAATGGCATGATTTCTCTCTAGCTGTAAAAGAACATCAAGATAACTACACAGGCTCCCAAAAGAGGAGAACAGGGATTCCAGATAGACCAAAGGAAGAGGATTACTTCTATGCAAATCCTGAAGAATGTCTTGCATAGATACCTCAGCTATTTGATCAAGTCTGTCATGCAGGACCTTTTTGCTCCTATAAATCCTTCTGACAGAGGTATTTAATTACATGACAACGCGTTTTGGAGCTGCAAAGATATGCGTTTATGTGTGGTAATTGTGCTGTTGTCTACATTATCAAGCAGATTCAAAAGATCATATATCCTTCGCGCTCAATTGCATCTTTTCCCATTTGGTCTACATTATCAAGCAGATTCAAAAGGTCATATATACTTCTAAGTTCACACCCAATTTCATCTTTCCCATGTGGGTTGTGTGAATCCAAAGAAGAAGAGAATTAGGGGCTATCATAATATACCACAGCCAATTGAACTGCAAATTTGTAGGCGAGTTTCTGAAGCAGACATGGTGGGGTGCCCATTGGATAACTGCTTCAACAAAGCAACTAGATAACTGATCAAATGACAGACCATTTGCTTTGCTCTAAGCAAAAAGCCCTGTTCATATTAAAATCCTTGGATGTAGCCCTAGAATCAAATCATATACAGCAACAGCAAAAGATCTGAGGAAATTCATAAAAATCATGGAGAAACATGGGAAATAATCAAAATCATGGTTCTCCCCAAATTTGTTAAACCCTTTTTCCCCGAGTAAGATTGCAACAGAAATCCTTCTCTTTTGACTTTTGTAGTGAGAGGATTGCAACAGGAATGGGAGGAAACAGAAATTCTTCTCTTTTGACTTTTGTAGTGAGAGGCTTGCTCCAATTCCACATCCTCAAAGCCCTTCAATGGAGAGAGTGTGAACACACTTACACACTTACACACACACACACACACACACACACACACACACACACACACATACATACACACACATGGAGACAGACAGAGACCCACATGTGTCCATATTCTTGTGTAGGACAATGGAATGGGACAAGAAAACACTTTAACCAATTATTTGCTTGCTTAAAATTTTGATGATCTAGACACTTCAAGCCTCCCTCCCTCAGACCATGCGTGTGTGAATGAATGAATATGTTGAACATTTTGTGCTCCTCGACTTTTGGTCGGTTCTCTCGAGCCGGCCTCACCAATCATTGAAATCTTTGTATCATGTGGGCGTTTTGTGAGTTCATAATGAGGCCAATCATTCTACTAGAAATCAAGCCTACATTATTTAGATAGTCCATTATGTCGTCAAATCTCCTTGATACCTAGGAAGTCTCATCACTCCCTAACCGTGCTTATGTCTCATCTCTAAAAAACCAAGGGTACGATAATATCTATGTGTTTGCATATCTGGTGTTTAATCTTGGCCATAATCTACTTCGTGTATAGTCGACTAGAGAGTTGGCAATTCTTATTCAATGTCGTGCACAATCCATATCTATTGCAATGTGGCCAAATCTTGAGTTTGATAGGTTTTCATACATTTTTGCACCCAATCTTTGTACGTGTCGGCTTTGAGTCATGTTCCTTTGTGTGTGCATGTGCTATCAAGTTGGGTGGACAATCAAAATTGAACATAATCAGTAATAGTAAATCAAAATATATTTTTATGACAATGTTAGGAAACACAAATTAGATCAATATGTATTGAAAGCAATATGCTATTCTCTATCTATTGTGATAATTCTTTAATCTAGATCATAATCTAATACATTAGTGTGCATCCACTTCTTAGTTTTTGAGTGTACAATCCATGGGCTTTATTTGATAGTTGGATTTTGACATTTCATCGCCTATATGTTATTATCGAGGCACTCTGCTTAGAAGCTAGATTCTAAGTTCCAATCCAATTGACGGAGTTCATTTAGGGTGTGTAGAAAGCGTAACCTCATCCAACCTATAAACCTAGTAAAGCAATAAGAAGTGAGATATTCACAAACAAGACAAAGTTGGAATAAAATGACTCCTTGTGTAAATGGAGTCGGTTAGTAGCTTAAAGAAATAAATGCAATCTCACTCTATCCCATCAATGCGAGTAACTCAATGATGGGAGTAAAACTTTCATGGACAGTAGGATTTTAAACTTTTTACAGAATACTATTCATAAATAATAGTTAAAAAATCATTCTTTTGCGAATTTGATTGCAAAACTATATCAAAAAATGAATGATACATAATTGTGTGAGGTTTGGGAAAGATCACCATGCCTACAATAAGCTTTGGTAGACTTGAAATTAACAACCAAACAAGAATTAGATTCCAATCAATAGGTCAAGATATAATGATTAGGTGAGATTTGGATCCCAATTTATAGACCACAAATGAACAATTAGGTGGGGTTCAAATCTAAACCACAACAAAAACATATTTTTATTGGAAATAAATGATATAAATCTTATAGCTTGTTTGAGACATGAAAATTTACAAACCCTAAATATAGATAGAAACAAAGTTGGTTGATCATGTTAACCCATCTCGAGGACCTATGAGATGCCATCTCGATTGTACAAATATTGTTGAGAGGTCTTCAATGCTGCCTGATATATTTTTGGAGAGGATTTCTTACTCTTCTCCTCTGTGGTAATGGGATTCTCATACTCCTGAGCCCTTTGGCTTGCTCTAATGTGGGACAAGAAGGTAGGTAAGCTCATTCCTCTCTCGATGCTCTATTGTCGCTTTAATAGAAATGTCTTTTTCTTTTTTGCTTAAGACTATGCCAAACCATTGTCCCCTTGTGGATCTCGTCAAGTGACTGTTTCTTGTTCCTCATTTACATTATTCTACCTCTCAATCTTGACTAAGATTTTTAAATTTTCTTACATGTCATCCAATCATCTCCTTTTCCCTTAGGATGCGGCAAAACATTGTCCCCCCTTTGTCGACCCCATCTAATGATTGCTTTTGTTACCCTACTCACATTTTTTTGCCTTTGACTATTTTCTTTAATTTGCTTTGTGTGCAATTATTTTCTTTAATTTGCTTTGTGTGCAATTATATTTTTGTCAACATTTATCTATTTAACTTATCCATATCTTCTTTTATGATTATTGTTCTTTAAAGCAACCATTTTAGGGAGACTAGACTATATAAATACATAACTTTTGTGGATAAATTAAGTTTTAGAGAAGTCATGACTAAGTCGATTATACTCATAATAGGAAACCGTTTCTTATGCCATTTTGTTGGGGCCTCACTAAATCTGATTGCTGACTATAAAATTCTTGGCCAAACTTGAGAAGTCTTGGCCCAATCTAGGTTGCTTATGAATTTGTTGTACAAATAGATAGTTTAACTATAATTTCTAGTTGGGTTTTCTTGGCGGTCATGTGGGGGTCGGCCATATTTCCAAAGAGTTATAATTGCATTTTGTGCAAGACTTGTTTCTGCTCTAGGAATTTGTGGCTAAATATTTTGAGTTATGCACTCACGAAGTTTAACAATCATTAACATTAGAGCTTAACAAATTGCTTTGAACTTCTTGGTACAACCTTTTAGTACTCCTTGGAGTTAACGTTATCATTGTACTTTGATCAAAATCCAAAAGTCGGGAATTCAAAGACAAAACCTAGGCTATGATTCCATAAAACATCACACTTCAAGGTTATCATCCATTAAAATAGACTCCTTTATCACTTCATATATGTTTTAGCAAATTTGTCTTTCTTGTCCCTATCACTTATTATACTATTTATTCTAACATTATTTGTGCTCATTAGCATGTGCAAATATCTCTTTCATAATGTTAGATATCCTTGAATCAAATAATACCTTCTTGCATGCCATTAGTGTGCAATCACGTCGACTAGAAATATACACGATAGTTGTCTATCACAATGGGTCTCCATTTACATAACAAATAAGCACAGGGCCATCTACATGTGTTGTTTGGTTCCACATTTTCAATCGCATCGGTTTGCATTTTTTTTTTCTAATTCTCAAGTTTGAATGAAGTCGTATTTGAATTTGCTTATACTTATAGATTTTAAGAACCAAGTTGTGTATTCACATTTTAAGAACCAAGTTGTCTAATATGTATATATATATATATATTACATGAACACTCAAATAAAGCATATCACCATCTTGCAACCGCCTTCTCGTTGTGTGTAACAAATGAAACCTGAGGACTCACCTCACTGATTAGCTATATCGGTTTTTTAATATGGTCAATCGAATATGGATGAGTTCAAATTCCTTAATACAACCTCCATTATCAAATCAAATATCATCACTTTGTAACACTATAAATTTTGTGCCCGAATCCTCAATCATTATACTAATAAAAACTTGCTCGTATGAAATGTGTTGGTATTTTTGAGACTTCAATTAAGAGCTCGTGAAAATGGGCTTTATAGATCATGTATTCACATTGGATAGAGTAGATCTATTATATGCACTTGTCCTTTTGAGCATTCACATGAACACTCATCTTGCAACCACCTTCTCCTTGTGTATAACAAATGAAACCTTAGCTCTCCCCTCACTAGTTAACTATATCTATTTTTAATATGGTCAATCGAATATGGATGAGTTCATATTACTTTAATACAACCTCCATTATCCCATCAAATATAATCACTTTGTACACACTTTGAATTTGTGCTAGAATCTTGCTTAATCGTTGTACAAATAAAAACTTGCCCATATGAAAGGTGTTGGTATTTTGAAGTCACTACCGAAACAATCTTGACCTAGTTTTGTTGACCGAGTGGTGCTTATGATATTTCAAAGCCTTAGATGGGTTTTTTTGTGGTTTCCCTTGAAGAGACTACACACCATGCAAGCACATATGAAAGGCATTCCTTTGTGCAATTAAAAAAATCTTCCTTCGTTGGGAAGGGATAAACCATAGTTGAACTTGTATTGATCATCATGGCCATAGCAATGTGCTTACAAGCTAGCATTTGATTATTGAACAACCTCAATGAAGCAAATGTGAGAGCCCACAACTTGGACACATCATCAAGGGTGGTGCACGTTTCATGATTTGTTGCCCTCAAAGAGTTTGCCTTTCGCGGTTCGAATCTATTGACAATTTGTTGGTTTCTGTTTAAAGTGTTTTTTTTTTGTGGAAATGAAGAAATTTAGTGTTTTTCTCTCAGATATCTACGTAATGATTTCAATCATTTAATGTTATGTAACTTTCTATACCCTCGTGTACAATGGTCTACTTTGTTTTTTCTCATTCATCTATTGCATAATGATACTAAACTTGTTGCCTTGTTAGTTTCTCTCCATTTCTTTATATCCTCTCTCTCTTCTCACCAAGCCTAAGGTTCCGAAGCTTTGTGTCACCTCGATTTTCCTAGTCTCGTAAATTCTTGAGCTGGTGTCCCCCAGGAGATGGTCTTGCCATGGTTTCATGGCAGGACCACTTTTGTTTAATCCATGTCGCACACTAACGTTTAAAAGTTTCATTCGTCGCGATGATGTCAAGCGGACCTGGGACCTGGCACTTTTTTTTCAAGGGTTTGAAGCAACAATTATTAGTTTATAAAGACCTTGACATTGACTTTGAATTCAAAAGAGAACATTAAATTTTAGAGGTTGTTTACATATAAAAGGAGACTCCTCTCTAAAGAGGCCATATCTAGAGACAAGCAATTGATCAAAGGTAGAAAAAATTAGTACCAAACCAACATGGAGTTTGATGGGTGCAATCATGTAGTAATCCCCTTGAATCGCCATCTTCATTCTAATGAAGCCAAGCACAAATGTGAGTCTAATTACCATTCATCAAATTTTCTAGACCACGATAATGGTCTAGTAGACATCCCCACCCCCGACCAATATGTGGATAGCACCCACGATCACAACCCATTGGATCCAATAAGTGATTATGAGTACCATTACCTTGATGATACATACAATTGTGCTACCTATAATGATCGATCGAGTGACAATATTGATGAGTTTAGGAATGGATTGTGCGAAGATTATCTAGTAATGATGAATGATCATGGGTTCAACACTTTGTCGCCACCCATCAATTTTGTGGATGAACCTCTTGTGATTCATAGCACGACTAGCGGGGGCGCAACTCCCGCGTCGTCGACAGACCGCGTGGCGGATGATGATTGGTCGGAATACGATTGGTGCGACCTCGTCCAACCAATCGAAGGCAAGGAATCTCCTTCCACTCCACCCTCACCAACAGAAAACCAAGCCAATAGGAGGAGGTATACAAATCATACAAATCCCAATACCATTACCTTTGATTTGTTAGTTTTTTCTTAAATTTATGGGTTTGGGGTCCAATGTTTTGGGATCTTACTGCAAAGCTGTATATTAGGTTAGTCTGTCTCAGTTCAATCCTCTTCTCTGGCATTTGGAATTATCTTAATGAGAGACAATAAAATTCACATAATTAGGGCATAACAAAATCCACAGAATTGAGGTTTTATATGCCTTGATATGATCTGACAACAAATTTCACATAATTGAGGTTTTTATGTCTTGATGGGAGACAAACAACAAATTCCCTGGTTTAGGGTTATGATAAGAGACAACAGATTCACATCTCTGAGTATATAGCTCATATCCTTAATGATCCCATTAAGTGGTACCCACACTCTTCACATACAGTCTTCAATTCATACATATCCTTCATTATTGATCGCATCCCTAAACCCTAATACAGGACTTTAGGCCTTGAATCGATTGTTCTCCAATTCAAGACAAGATGGATTATATGTCTGCATGCCTAATTAGAGGGCATTTTTGGTACTCTCATGTTTTGATTATATTTCCATGGCATCTTCTCAGGAATGCATCGAAAGCTCTGTCAGGACTCACGCCCAAGAAACCTCGGAAGGAGAGGGGCCCAAAGTTAGCTTTCAAAATGGAGATCGATGTCGATGTTATAGATGATGGCTACAAATGGCGGAAGTATGGCCAAAAAGCTGTCAAAAATAGCCCTTACCCTAGGTATGTTTAACGAAGAAACGTACCTAAGTTCCAAAACCTAACCCTAAATCTCTTTGAGTTTCTCATGCTGGCTCTCATTTAGGTTAAAAATTAGAGATCATGAAATAATTTGCATAAAAAAGCACCCATCCTGAGTATGGATGGCATCTATTCTAAATTTCTAATAGTTGTGACATAAATCAATGCGTTAACCTTCATCTCTAAATTTGGTTGGAATGTGGCTTAAATCATTATGCTCTTCATGGCTTGTGAATCTTGATGATGATTAGCATAATACAAAAGGAAGGCTCAATTTTAGTTCATACCCATGAGTATATGCAGACAAGTGAATTAAACCAGCTTTTATGTTTTCCAATATATTTTTTCTAGGATAATCCTGATGATGATTAGTATAATCTAAAAGGCTCAATTTTAATTCATACCCATGAGTATGCAGACAATTGAGTTAAACCAAATTGTATGTTTTCCATTATATATTGCTAGGATAATCTTGATGATTACTAGTATAATCTAAAAGGCTCAATTTTAATTCATACCCATGAGTATGCAAGACAATTGAGTTAAACCAAGTTGTATGTTTTCCAATGTATTTCTAGGATAATCCTGATGATGATTAGTATAATCTAAAAGGTTCATTTTAATTCATACCCATGAGCATGGAGACAATTGAGTTAAACCAAGTTGTATGTTTTCTATTATATATTTCTAGGATAATCTTGATGATGATTAGTACAATCTAAAAGACTCAATTTAATTCATACCCATGAATATGCAAGACAATTGAGTTAAACCAAGTTGTATGTTTTCCATTATATATTTGTAGGGGATATTATAAATGTACGTCGAAGCATTGCAACGTGAAGAAGCATGTCGAACGACAATTACATGAGCCGAAGTTTGTCATTACAACATATGAAGGAGTACACAATCATCTCCCGCCTGATCAACAACTCCAAGGGCTCCCTATCTCCAGTTGTTTCGCCCAGTACCCCGAAGATGCCTTCCATTTCATGAACAATTATAAGAGGCATTTACCTGCCATGGATTTCATTTACCATAGTTAGATGTGCTAAACACTTTCAATCTAGATCACAAACATTCTCACATTTTGTACCATACTTTATATCATTCATAACCATGCTTAATCGAGCATTCCTTTTAGACATTTGAGTATATTGAACCACTTGTATCGCAATTATATAGATATAGCTAAGCGTATGAAATTTCTCAATTTAAAGTCATTTCACATTATATTCGTCTATTTTGGTCGATAGTTAGATTCCAATGTGTAACATATTATGACGATATTTTGCTTTCGAAATACATATGCGGGACTCGTCCACACTTGGTGAAAAAGTATGTTCGTGGGGTAAGCGATTTTTTCATATCCAACAATGTTTCTCCTAATACTATGTGAAATTAGATTTGAATATAGCTACCTCTAAAATAACTCTTGGTATGTTTAGGCAAGAAGCTTCATTGATACTTGATGAGATGAAGGTGTGTGTGCCACCTCTTATCCCTCGATATTCTTTTCAAGCTACGTGATTTGTTATTCCATCTTCTCATTCTCATCAAAGCCTCATAGTTTTGGTAGATGAATTCCATTCTTTTTTATTGGGTCTTCCCATCCCTTTGCCATATATATTGTTCATTGGACTTCAAGAGTTTTATCCTTGGGAAGCTTCCTAAAATAGCTAGCCAAAAATCAACTTCATGAGTATCTTGGCTCCTAGGTTCTTTCTCAGCTCAAATCTCACATAAAGCATAAACATAGTGTATTGATCACACATTTCTTCTTTTGGCTTCCTCCATGAGCTTCTTCGTACAACCACAACCAAATTTGGTATGAAGAAACCATCAACGAAGTTAAAGTAATTTTGGTGGAAATCAACTCATTATGTCTTTTGATCTTCTTGGTAATAACACCCAATGAATCTTCAATAAACCCTAGATGTTGGACATTTGGGAGAAAACCATCAAGTCTTGCCATATAGGAGATTTGAATTCATGTATAGTCCTTCCTAGATTGTCAATAATCATCCATCTAACTAGGTTTCCCACACTCTCCCCTTTCGGCTTTGGTCTCTTGATCAACATGGTTGTTTTTTCCCAAGACATTGGGACTCTAACATGTTGAGCCTTCCTCTCTAGTGGATCCATAACAACAAGATGAGATTTGATGTCCCAATGTCATGATTGTCAAACCGGCTAAACGACCTTTTTGCAGGACCACCGAGGACTTGGAGTAAGGAAGATGGAGTTAAATGGTCTATTCTTTGTATCTAGCACGCTAATGTCTATTTGACAATTTCTTTCCCATCCCAATATGCCACAACACTTAATATTAGGCCTGCCACTACACGAAATAAGGGCTTTAATGATGTCGAAAGCGTAGATCGCTAATTGCGTCGTAGTGCTACGCATGCACATTTTATAGGACAACATGTTGTGTGGCAACACAAATTTCTATTTATTTATTTTTAAGTTATAAGGAAAGGGGTATTTATAAACCAACTTTTCATATGTGATAGAGGCTCCAGCCATCAACAAGAGACAATAGAGTGATGCCCTCCTTGATTTCTGGGTATGTTTAGGGTTAGGGTGTGTTAGGATTACAAATACACATGGACAAGAACCAAACGTATATATACATATACAGAGTAATTAACATACACATAGCGAAACATACATATACACAAATTCATACATCGCCATACATAGAGTAATTAACATACACATAGTGAAACATACATATACACAAATTCATACATCGCCATACATTTACACACAGGCATACACACATTGATGCACACATATTTATACATTCTTACACAAAGATACTCAGATATATATGTAATTTACCAATCACACACATACAATTGTACAAAATTATACATTCATATATTCATATACCACTACAACATTCATATGCTTAGCATATATACAAATTACAATCACATCATAAATATAGTTAAAGGTAATACATACACGTGGACGGAAAACTAACAAGCGTACACATAACATTAGAACTTTTTTTGCAAAAGTACATACGAACACATACATACATGAAGCATACATATACACACATTCATATATCATACACACACTTATTCAATCCTATACAAACATCCATTCAAGCATACACACATTCATGCATCATACACACACTTATTCAATCCTATACAAACATACATGCATATAATCATGCACACACACTTATTTAATTATACACGCATTCATAGAGTCATAAAAACACATTCAATCATTTTTAGACATTCATGCACACACATTTGATCAATCATACACATACATACATTCATACAAACATTTTATACACACTTTACACATACATATACACATTCTAACATTTATATATTCATGCAATCATACACATTGCACACACAACCTCGAATACACATTCATACAAATTTATATAATCATTATACATTCATGCATACACATACACACTAAAATCCTTTCCATATGTGTTTTAGGTAAATATGGAGCAATATTGTGAACAATTACTGTCAATCATCCCAACACTTCTATTCTCTATACAAAATTTCATGATGGTGTTAGGGTATATCAAGCAAGATATAACATCATACATGACTCTCTTATGAATGCTTGAGTATGCTGCAAATATGTCAACCAATTACAACTAATTGTTTGTCAAATGCTATTCAACACCAACTAAGACAACAAATCAAGTACAACCACCAACACTAACACCATCTCCAAGAAAGCTTATAGGCTTAGTTACTTTTGAACATGGCATCTTGCTTGGTCATGATCCGTAGTTTCCAAATTCTAGGTAGTTGCATTGTTTATTGCATTCGTTCTTTACCTATGTTCTTAATTTTTATTCGAAAATGGGGTTCTCATGTTGTGAACCATTAGGGCTTGAGTTAATGCTTCCATCAGATTGATGGTTTGAATTTCAAGAACCTTTAGTTATATTCTAAATCATGATGCTTTCTTAATATATTGTATTTTCATTTCTAATTAGGACATACCAAAGGCACACAAGAGGTTGTAACCCACCAACTTCTCGTACGGGCTCAAACCTACAACACCATCAACTTTATTGATGTGGCATGAGCAGGGTTGGTCAAGATTGTGTCATACTACGGGTGTATAATAAACGTATTCACATAGTCCCAATTGGACAAACTAGGTTTAGGACAATTCTGTAAATATAGTAAAGGGCAGTTGCCCTAGTTCAGTTCATATATAAACTGAACTTGTAACCTAGTTTGAGAGGTTGTTGGTTGCCATTATTTTGTACTGTTACAATATGTGAGGATCCCTGACCGGCCACAACCAGTTCTCACTAGTGCGTATGCAGGTGCAAACTTGATTAAATTGACAAAAAGCACAGAAGACAGAAAACAGAAGTACAAGGACACAAGTATCTACGAAAGTTGAAGGGAGTACAAATGTGCCTTTCCTCAATTGAGTGCTCGTCTTGCCTATTGGCAATTCCACATGTTCCACTATCTATGTAGTTAGTGGGTGACCATACTCCATTGTTGTGATACCCATTCTAAGTAGTGTTTTTCACACACAAATATTAATATAATTGTGTGTTTATCACCAAGAGAGAGAGAGAGAGAGAGAGAGAGATTATAGATTTATTTGAGAGAAATTACAAGATATATCATTGTTGCATGGATCGTTGCCACTAGAAACAAATGTTGCACCTTGGGTGGATTGGCGATTACAACATGGTACATGCTTATTACAGGTCACTACAAATATATGGTATCATCAAGCAATGACATCATTATCTTGGTTATCACCTAAAGCAGGAAAGGTATGGAATGTATGTAAGTTGAATGCAAGGTGGTGGAAAATATTACAACGTGGTTGGCATTCCCATCTACCATTTCATGCAAAGGTATTCGTATGGAGAGTCATTATTGGTAGGCTTGCATTAGGTTCAATCTTAAAGCGATGAGGACTAGGGACAGGCCATTTAGATGTTAGAGCATGTGAGGATCATTTCCTCAAATGCATATTTAGGTTGTCTAATAGCATTACAAGCCATCCCTCTCCCTACATAAGATAGGGTAGAAGAGACTATGTAACTGTGGATTTTACATAAAATTAATATAATTGTCTACGTATACCAAACAAAAAAAAACTCTTGCACTCACACATTAATTAATATAACTGTATTTTCAATAAATAAAAAGTTCTTGCACTCTTTAAAAATGTAACATTATAAACACTAGCATTGAATTTGATGAGGGAAGGGAAGTTGTTAGTTACAAGAAGTTGAGTACTAGGCAAATGAAATGTAATAATGTCATAAATATACTCATACAAACCATTGAAAGATTTATTACAAAACAATACACATAATTGAGGTTTGACATGTTATTCATTTTAGACAACGCATAGGCTTTATAATTCCATAGACATATATATCCATAATCCTTTTCTCTAAAGTTTAAACAACCTATTGCCTACATATATGATTCTATATTGACAGATCCATATTTCCTTTAACCTATTGGCTATATCAGTCTATAGAGATTGTCCATACTTCCTTTACAAGTTCGTCGCTAATACATATTCATAAAATTGTTAATTTTGTCCCACCCTCACAGCATTGCACCATTCTTTTGAGGTATGATCTTTTTTTACGACGTTTTTGCTGCATCATAATTCTATGTTTCTTCCTTCCCTATTTATTATCTAGGATTCAAACTCAACACAACACCACTAAATCGAGTACTATCTGTGGTGTTGGAAGATATCGATGCATTGTTGAGAAGGTTTTGTAGTTTGATGAAGGGTTCTTTCTCCGATGCAGGAAACTCCAAGGGATGCATGGCATAATGGGCATGCATAGATTGCCAAATCTCAACCAATATTCGCACAACCTCAGCCATTGATGGACGAGATGCAGTGAAGTTATTGCAACATGAAATAGCCAAGTCGATTAGTGACAACATACACTTGGGCGGGTATGTTCCCATCCGATGATCTACCATCAACAACACTTTCTCTCTCTCATTTGCCATTTCAACCTGCAACTTTCAAAGAGTGCCATTGTTATCTAAAACTTTGAACCATGACAAAACATGCCAATATATTTTGGACTAAAAACATACACCTATAGCTTCTAAACAATGGCAAACATATTTTAGGCAAGAAAATCCAAAAAATATACCCCCCAACATTTTGGAGATAAACCAGAATACCCCCAAAATTGTCAAAATTTACCGTAATACCACTCTGACAAATGGTTTATTTAACAACAGGGAATTCTGGTTAATGTCCCAAAGTTAGCGGTATTTCAGTATTTTACCCTATAATAACTATTGGGAATTTACATTGTCGGATGTTTTTCACAATAAGAATAGGATGTGATCCGCCCACTCACCTCTCTCACAAGGTTTTTGCCTTCATAGATAGGTTGCATGCCGGTTATAAGCTCTAGTAGCACCACTCCAAAGCTGTATACGTCACTTTTATCCGTGAGCTGGTGAGTGAGAAAATACTCGGGGTCAAGGTATCCCTGATAGTGGCATAACCATATAAATGAGTAATTTTTTATCTTTGAATGCGGGACAAATTTTAAATGCGTGTTTATGATTTTATGCTTAGATAGAAGTATGTACATTGACAAAATGCACCTGATCGATCTCTTATTGTGAATCCTTTTCACAAAATGATGGTATCAACACACATGTGATGGTTAAGATGATGGTATCACCACACATCATGAGAATAGCACAATGAACATATATGATAGTGGTGTTCTAACACATGATGAATTTATAACTTGTATGTACCGCTGTGTTGTTAGCACAGAGCTTCTATGTAACACATCATCTGCATATATTGTTTATATTTATTTGGTAGAAATCCAACATATCAGATGTTGAATGTAGCACATGTTGAAATACCCTAGATATGGATGTGCATGATAATGCATATGTATAGGTAGGAGTCAGGACAAAAAGCCAAGTTACTTCACCGGAGTGCCTTTCACCACTGTTGAGATGTGACCACTAGGACAACCATCTAGGTTAGGTTGCGGAGCGAGTTTCGACAATCCAAAATCTGCAACTTTTGCTTTCATTTTCTCATCTAGCAAGATGTTTGAAGTTTTAATGTCACGGTGATAAATAGGAGGATCTGCCTCTGTGTGAAGGTATAATATCCCTTTTGCAGAGCCAACAGCTATCTGGAGACGGGATTGGAAATCGAGGGGCACTTTCGATTGTGCTGAAGGAGAACAAAAATCTAAGGACATTCGAATATACTAGAAGCCATACAAATGTGACATTACCATTGTCGAATTGCTCTGAAATTAAAATGGTAAAGCAGTGCAAGGTTAAAGAAAGAAATGAACTTACGACTGAGATGCTCCTGCAATGTACCATTCGGCATGTACTCATATACTAGCATCTGCAATAGGATGAAAGCCTGGTTAATTAGAATGACATAAGAATCAGCCCCAAAAGATATTGTGAATCTTACTTGTTCACCATCGTCATCACAATATCCAATCAAAGAAACAAGATTGCGATGATGCACACGAGATAAGAGCTCTATTTCTGTGTAGAATTCCTTAGATCCTTGCAATGATCCCTCTTGTGCACGCTTAATGGCCACAATGATTCCATCACTTAACCTGCCCTTATAGACTTTACCATACCCACCTTTCCCAATTTGTGTTAAGGGATCAAAGTTGTTGGTGGCCATCAACATATCACCAAATGTGAAGCACTTTACCCCGGAAATTTTTATAGATTCATGGTGCTTCTTAACTGTACAGGATGCAAGACAAAAAGATAATCCGTTCTTAGTCGAAAGAAAAGCTACTACCATTTGGTAGAAAATCCATATCATATGAACAAACCATAGTGAAGGGTTTCAAACAAGATAATATATGAATAATTTGGCATTGTGAAAGATATCAAACAAGCTCACATGAACAAACTGGTATAGCAATGTATTTCAAACAAGCTCATATGGACAAACTAGCATAGTAGAGGATTTCAAATAAGTTCATAAACCTACCATATTAAACGATTCCATAAACACAGTAAAGAATTGTAGTAAAAACATTCAAACAAAATGATTTACAAACCAGATTAAAGGATATGTAATTTCATACCATGTCTTCTTTGACCAAAGCTAGCCTTCGCATTCCGGTGCCTAATTACTAGGAGTGTAGCAATGGCTACAATAACAGTTACAAATACAGCTGAACCAATAACGATGCCCACAACCAACCCAGCACTTATGCCTTTCGCATTGCTTTCACTGCTTAATGACTCTGCATCATTGAAACTTTTTTAAAATATATAAAAAAAATTACAGACAACTAAATCAAATATTTTGGAAATTTAATGGACTGAAAGAGTACCATTATATGGAAATCCTATCTCAACTCCAAGCAACTCATAGGGCCCAAACGTATCATTTGGTGGCATACTCCAATTCGAGAGAATACTGTAAATGTCTTCAACTTTTGATTGATCAAATCGACTTACATTGGGAAATAGCTTGATGTTCATCCATAACCGTGGCCCTGATTCCCACATATATTTGGAGACAATAACTTGGTGGGGTTGAAGATAAAGACCTGATGAGATCCAAATATAGAAACCCTCTTCATGAGGAACAAAAACAGAGAAACTAGGGCTTTTTAGCCTATATTCCACTGAAAGAGGGTATGCACATAGACATTGATCCTGTTCCCACAGTTTAGGATTAAGCTCTTGGCCATGTGATTTATCACAACTTTCTGATGTGCAGCCTGATATGGAGGGTGGAGCTGGCATGACGGGCGTGGTATTAAAATCCGATGAAGCAGTATCCATACAATAAACTCTCGCTATAGAATCATCATTACAGACTGGATTTCCAGATAGCCTGCAAAAATTATTTTCAATATAGTTTAATGTATTTTCATTCAATTGTGTATTTTCCATACTGAAAAACTTATAGGGGTTAACTTCGTGAACCACCCATATGTCTTATTTGGTTGGAACAGTGTGCCCAAATTCTGGTAAACTTTTTTGGAATGCCATATTACCTTATGGTAACATTGTCTATGACTCCTTTGGAAAATTGTGAGAAATTGTTGTTCCGGAAATCCCTGTATTGAGCAAAGACACAAAATCGAATTATTAGAGAACATACATAGGAAAATGACACATTAGCATAATCTTCTCCACTTACAAAATCAATGTGGAATTGTCAGACGCGTAGGCACTATGGGTCTGTAAATTTTGTTGTACACTTCCATCTAAAGAATTATTTTGCAAAAAGCTGAAACAAAAATGGAATTTCATAAGAATTTGCTTCCTTGCATGGTACCAACATTGTTCCATTTAACATTCATTATTGACATGAAATGAAAGATCATCGTGACTTACAGACGCTCAATATTCGAGAATTGCAAGTAGTCCACCAGCAATTCTCCATCTAATTCATTGAATGACAGATCGCTAAAAAATTGTTACAAAATATACCAATCAAGATGACATACACGTATAAAACAAAATGTATTTAATTATGGGAATACATGCAAGATTCAGTAAGGAAATAACTTTACATGGTTGTTATCGATTGAGATCCCCTCTCAAGAAATGGAAGAGGTCCACTCAAATGGTTGTGACTGACATCCCTTTGACATCCAATATAAGAAATTAATCAATTAAGTAATCACATATGAACATATTAGTATCGATCAGAATAAGAACCTCATATTATGTATCTCTCCCAAATGAGAGACAACTAAACAAATAAACTCTTTTTTTGCATATCAGAGGTTGATTACTTACAGATATGATAACTTAACAAGGGAAGAAAGGTCTGGGATGCTTCCAGTGAGATTGCAATTTCTCAAGCTCCTGAAAAAATTTAAAATATAAGGCCTGCATCAATTTCTTTCTTTGTAATGAAATGATCTTAAACTTGAGAGATTCCACGTTTGATCCTTGCACATGGATCAGCCCCATACCAATAAAGATCGTAAATACGGTCTCCATTGAAAGTTAAGAAAAAATCTATCCATCCATCTCTAAGATACCTTAAAACTTCATGATCTCAAAATATATTAATTGCGAGCAACACTTACAACTTTGTAAGATTCATGGTGGAATAATTGGAGGGTATTGAACCACTAAAGTGATTGTTGTCAAGTTGTCTGAATCAAAGAAACACCATGAAAAAAGATAATTAGCTATATCTTGTATGTGGTATAAGATAATTGATTGCATTCAACGATTAATAAGTTCATTTACAAAATAACCAGTCGAGAGATGTTTGACAATTCGGGTGGAAGTTGTCCACTGAAATCATTAGTATCTAATAACCTACAAAGAGAAGACATTGGCTTAAACAAGAAAAAAACGATCACCAACATTTATATGGCAACTATTGAACACATGATAGAACAAAATTGATTATTTTCACAAGATTAAAGAACCATCAACAAATATGCTAACCCAAAAGTATTACTTACAAGTGGAGGAGTGCTGGAAGTTTTCCTAACTCCTTTGGAATGCTTCCGTTCAAAGAATTGTTGTTGAAATGGCTGCTACCAATTAGATTATAAAAGGATTCATTACTTCTCAATTTGGTTTATTAACGTATAACTTGCTGATTGGATTAAATAATTAGTACCTACGTTCAGCAAATAAAACGAAGGAGCAATTGAAATTACAACACAGTGAAATAAGGCATGTTTTCAAATGTTATGGCAGTTAAATTGATCTAAGATGCAGAAGTCAAAAACAATGATTGATACCATCCTATTTACTCACATGTGCTTAATGCTGATTAAATGTTGGAAAGAGGAAGGAATAGGTCCCGAAATGTTGTTTAAATCGATTTGCAACCTATTAAGTTTTGACAAGAACCCTAATTCTTCTGGCAAGGTTCCTGACAACATATTACCATTCAACAACCTGTAGCATCCAAACATTTTCATTATTAAATTATAAATATGAATTAATGGGCAACATCAATCTCAATATTAACAATGTGAAATTAATTCTTTACTAGAACTGATACTTACAATAGTTGGAGATGACTGAGTTTCCCTATCTCACGAGGAATTGGTCCTGTGAGGTTGTTCCACATGAAATTTCTTCACAAAGCATGTCAATGACCATTAACAGGGTTCAGATGGAAACATTGGGAATAGAGAAGATTTTATTCGAAATTGGCAAAATGAAAAAAGAGAATTGAGTGTGAACAATTTTGGGCTATAAGAAGAAGAGAAAAGCTCTTACAAGATTCGGAGTTGTGTCAAGTTTCCAAGTGCGGGTGACAGAGTCCCAGTAAAGTTCTTGCGGAATAAACGTCTGAAAGACAAATAATACAAATCATAAGATTAAGTCCATGTGGAGAAAGAACAAGACCAAGAACAAGAAGTTCCATGCCCTTAAAGATAAGTACGATCTGTAACTATAGGAGGCATGACACATTTACACCAGATAGCTACCATGATAAATTATAGGAGGTTTAGGGTAGCCTAAGCTATGCATATTCATTAAAAGCATATAACAATGCATATTTGTAACTAGCACAGCCGCTACAGTACAGTACCTAGCTAAACTTCAAAGGAATTTAGTTCCTAAGCTTCACAAAATTTAGTTCTAGGTATGCACTGCAAGATAGCTATGGACTAGGGTCAATGAGTTTTTCTAATGATCAACAGCATGAGTTTTATTTCTAGGCAATGTTCCAGATAACACTTAATTCCCAGACATTTCAGTTAACATTTTGTCAGCCATCTTCCCATGAGGCTTGGCACACTTAGCTAGGTGTGGTAGGGTCAGTGTTCATCCATTTGGAAAAATGAGCAAGTCTACCCATAGACACACAATAATGTTCGAAAATTTAGCTTTCACGGGATACTGATTTGTGACCATTGTACAGGTCCCAGGCTGTATAAGAGGATTTTGATGCTGGGTTCTCTGAATTTTACAATTTCCAATGCTAAAGTTGAAAACAAATCCAAGTTATTGGACATTCATTGAGCCTGGGTTCCCTCAATCTTATGACTTCTGAAGCAAGAATGTAAACCAAACCATGTCCGAGCACATGGCGAAGATCAAATTTGAGCTAAGTCTCATGCTCATGGCTTTTTGATTCAATTCTGTATAACCACTTCCAAGCCCATATTGGCAAGGGAGGAACTTGGGTTTTCTCAAGTTTGTGACATTCAGTACTGTCAATGAGTAAAACCCATGTTCTTGAGCCATATTCGAGAGGATTGAACTTGGGCTCTGTCAAACTTTTATTATTTTTTATGGTGTCATGCTGTAAAGCAGAGCAAATGAGAGCCCCTATTGGCAAGGATTGGACTTATATGACTTTCCAATGCTGCTACAGTCTAAACCAAACCAGGTCCGAGCCTGGTGTATTAAACCATAAAGCCAGTTACAGGCAGAGGGAGATTGAGACAGAGACATAGAGAGTGAGAATTTGCTTACAGTTCCTCGACACGTCGATAGCCATTAATAAGATCAATGGTGCAAAAGACTCCTTTCCATTGAGATTCACAGGGATCGTCATTGACCCACGAATCGCCCAGCTCATTCAAGGTGTCTCCAATGGCCTCCTTCACCGAAAGAAGTGCAGAGACTGAGCCCATGATTACAAAGAAAGAAGGAAAAACAACATTAGCAAATTGGAGTGAATGTATGAATTAGAAAGGAAAAAGAAGAAGCCATGGGAGCTCATATATTGACCAGAATGTTAAACACCTACACCTACACATAGACATACATATACACTAGAAAATACAAGCACATACGCATACACTCAGCCAAAGAAGCCATTGGAGCTGATATACTGATCAGAATGTTAGATGCATATACATATACATACAGTTGCAAATACACTAACAAATACAAAATACACTCACAAATAGGCATACACATGCATGCATGCATACATACATACACATGTACATACATAGCAGAAAATCATATTCATTTACCATATATATATAAGTGTATGTGTATAGACAAACCTTCAGAAGGATCAGAGGTTGCAGAAACTGTGTTGTAGCAATAGAGGAAGCCATGAAGGTTGATGTAAGCAATGAAGAAGATGAAGAGCTGTGCATAGGTTAATGGAGCCATGTGCAGGTGGGTGTGATTCTGCACACACAAGACAGACAGAATCAAGGTTCCATTAATAATAGTAGTAGTAGTAGTAGTAATAATAATAATAATTAAATAATAATAATAGCTGCTGACCTCAAGATTAATCTAGAATATAAATGAATGCACTTCAATTTGATTTTATTTAAACTGATTTTATGCACTTCTTGTGGGTCTTTTGGTTTTTTCTCTATGTTTTAGAAATTGAAGTTGTGCATCTTCATTTTTCTTGTGATCTGTAAAAAAAATTAGGTTTATGCTACAAATTTCCGTATAAATGTCCACTATATACGGTATAATAGTAATATATATATATATATACACATATGGTATAGTAATCTATATTATATACCTATGCTACAAATTTGCGTACAAATCTCCACCATATACGGTATAGTATATATATATAGATTATATGTATGTATTGCTGTACTCTGGTATGTATGTCTTCAAGAGTGGAGAAAGGCACAATAAGTGAAGCTTGTTTTAGGTGAAGCAAAAGAAGTATACATGTTGTAATCTGGTATGTATGTGTTGAAGTGTGGACAAAGGCACAATAGCTGAAGCTTGTTTTAGGTCAAACAATAAAAGTATACATACATGTTGGTATCCTTTCCATGTTTCATCAACATGTGTTTGTGTATGACGCAACATATGCTCGTCAATGTCTAGGTCATAGTCGTCTCGCTCATCAAATGACATGCGTGTTGCTTACTTGATTAGAGGGCCATTAGTAATTTAAACTGGCGTAATCTAGGTTAACTTGTTCCTTTAATTTTATTGCGGAAGCATCCTCATCACATCACGTTGTAAGCATGCCTTCCACAATTTGGGTACATCGATTCATCTTAAGATTTCCTTGCAATTAGGAGCCCATACTTTGATCAATATATTTCATGATATTGCTCGGTCAGGCTTTTGCACCCCCTCACTGTGTTATATAATGTCTTTCATGAATCCCATGTCTCTCGCTCGCCCATAAGAGCATTGTTAGTTAATATATACATGTCCTTTTATACTCGTTATAAGTACGATGAAAGATGAAAGACTTTTCGCTCTCTTTTTTACCTAGTCCACATGCCTCGTTCAACATCACACTATTTTCAACTAGTATTTTGTAAGGTTTAATATATTCCTTTGTGTGATTTCTTGGTAGAGAGTCGAGACATTGGTAGATCAACATTTATTTTAATGCCACATTCTTGCGATTTCTCCCAAAGGTCCATAATCTTTGCTTGTGGAAACATTCGTCAATATTTTACAATATGAACTGAATTTTTTCATATGCCCGTAAAATGAATGACAAATCTAGGTTAATTATAGACAATTGGCTAATATTTTTAGTCTGCCATTAAAGAATCTAGACCTTCCATCTAAATCAAACTCAACTTGACCTAGCATGGATATACTTTTGAAATGTTCGCCATACAATCAAAACAACTTTACATTAACACTCCCACTGACTGGTCCTCACTTCTTTTTTTCTCATGCACTCTCCCCATCAAGGAGGTAAGTACTGGTCATTGTCATCAAAGTCTTCGGTACAACCGTGTTTTTCTAGAAACATCTATGGCTCATTTGTAATTATATCGCATACAACATGCATAAACATGCAATTTGGTTGATTGATTAATCTCAAACAAAAGGTGTCCAACATGGAGTATTGTGATAGGGGCTATCATACGAAATTTCATAGCTTGGCTCAATTCTATCAATCATAGTATGAACCATACGTACCATACGTGCATTCGCATTCGCGAATGATTGAACCGTTCGCGTAAGAAAAACACCCTCAAAGAATGATAAATACCATACTTTTGGATTATCTATTTATTATGAGGTAAATAAGCCTACAAAATGAAAAAAAAACAAAAAAAAACATTAAAAAAATGGGAAAAAAAAACAAGAATGTTTGAATAACATTCACATTCGTTTTCCAACTTAGGAAAACGAATGTTATGCTAGACGAACACGAATTTTACATACTATGCTATCAATGATCATTTTTCCTTGATCACTCATGCTTGCTTGAAATGACAATGTGCTCGCCTTTGGTGATTGCTAATAGTTACATTTTTATGTGATTGATGTTGCTTGTAGCCTACTTTTGTTCCTATCTTTGCTATAATAATGTTTTTTCTTGACCGATTATATGTTATGGGTTGTAGAAACAGATTTTCCAAATGATTTAAAGTCATAACGTTTAAAATTTCATATATTAATATTTTTTTAAAGCAAATGTAACATCAAACTGATTGTTCTACTAATAATTGCTTTGGTGGTTGGATCTACCTTATCTTAGTTGGGTCTACCTTCTCTACCACCCTATTTCCCTCAAATAATCTTATGTGTAATAACATTGCCCATTTTCCTTCCCATTTCATGCTATCGCAACATTGTTGTTAGATGATATATAGGAATGACCAATGACCCAATGCACAATTTACAGTTTTCATTTCCACACAATCATGATGTGGCATATGGAAAAGGAGAAATTTACCAAATTGTCAAGTTTTACAATGGATAAAATTAATGTCAAGATTAAAACATTACCTGAGTATCGCTCAAATGGTGAGAGCTAAGTGCAAGCCTATAATGCCATGCAAATACCCCACAATATACATAGACCAAGTACTCCTCCCAATGATAAGGACAAACATATGCGGCAAAGGAAAAGCAACGGTGCAAGTTAATAGATAATCCTATGTTTATGCGATACGAAACTCTTCAATGATATATCATGAGCAAGACAACTCACTATCAATTGAGCTCGTGTAGACTCAATAGATAGGTTTTGAAGACAAACAAGTTATCATGAGAGCATGTGATAGGCTTGTGACAACCAAGATGACATTGTTCTTGATTGTAGACTGACTACACTAGGTCAATGATTATAGACTCACTGCACTAGGTCAACGATATCTCCCCAAGCTCATTATTGTAACCATGTCTTGACATGTGTAAACAAGTTCAACCATTTCAAAACAATTCCCCAAAATCATGGTAAATTATGGGATTTATAACCCCCTGGTGATTTAAACTACATTATCTCTCTGGCATTTACCTGATTTGGGAGGAATTATAAATATGTACCCAATGTAGTTCTAAGTAACAAGGAGCAACTTTGGTTCACCGACAAGCCAAACTAGGGAAACTCATTTCACCTCATCCAAAGAGTTATTTGAATCTAGAATTATTTGTAGGTATTTTTACAAAATGCACGATTTGAGTCCAATATCTCTACACCCTAAAGTGATTGCCCTAAGTCATATTTATACTTATATGACTTTAGGACTATTTACAAATATGGCCATGACAGGCACACTAGAAACATATTTACAAATATGTCCTTGGATCCGGTTCACACCGGATCCATCCGGATACATTCCGGATCCGTCCAGTTTGGTTCCTTCCTTCGGTTCGTTCGATCTGGCTCCTCTAGTTCTCATCCGGATCGCATCCGAAGGGGCATGGGATGTCTTGTCAATCTGATCCGTCTCTTATACACATCCAGCTTGGGGGCTGACAACACCTTGGTTAGCATGTCAGACCCGTTCTCCTCCGTATGGATCTTCCTTAGCAAGAACTCTTTATCTTCTACCTTCTCCCAGAGCCTGTGATATATTCTCTGGATGTGCTTGGTCCGGGAATAGTAGACCGCATTCTTTACAAGGTGGATGGCACTTTGGCTATCGCAGTAGAGCCGGTATTCCTCCTGTGGGATCCCTAGCTCCCTGATGAAATCCTTCATCCAAATTACTCCCTTGCCGGCTTCCACGACTGCCATGTACACCGCTTCAGTTGTTGATAGTGCAACGAACTTTTGCTGCCTCGACTACCATGATACGGCTCCCCCTACAACCAACTTAACCAGTTTTACCCCAAAGGTGTCCCTCAAATTTAGCCCTAGGAACCCCTTTGTCTTCCCTAACATCCCCTAATTAGCATTACTATAGCTTGATCAACCCTATGAACTCTTGAATCATCCCTATGTTGATTACCCTAAATCAAACCTAGGAACCCCCCCTAAATTGGCATTAAGACTAATGTGTCGATGAGCAATAGAGAAATTCTCCCGCTTGGTTGAAATGAGAATGTGCTCGCTTTTGGTGATCGCTAATAGTTATATATTTACGTGTTGGATGTTGCTCGTAGCCTACTTTTGTTCCTTTGCTATAATAATGTTTTTTCTTGACAGATTATATGCTATGGATTGTAGAAATTGAATTTCCAAAAGATTAAAGTCATGAAGTTTCAAATTTCAAATATTAATGTTTTTTTAAAAACAAATGTAACATCAAACCTATTGTTCTGTAAACAATTTCCTGGTGGTTGGATCTACCTTATCTTAGTTGGGTCTACCTTCTCTACCACCATATTTCCCTCAGTTAATCTTATGTGTAATAATATTACCGAGTTTCCTTCCCATTTCATGTTATTGTTGTTTGATGATTTATGGGAGTTACTAGCACCTGGAACAATCCAAATGCATATCAATAATGCAATTACTAGATGTTAAGCGCTTGGATTGCATCATGTCTAGGCCGAGAGGGAGAGTGCATCAACAAGGATATCTTTCAACTAAGGGACGCATGATTGGGAAGTAGCAAGAAGCAAGTGAGGGAAGTGCAAGCCAATAGGCAACCAAGTTTGAAATGGCCACATCCACACAATAAAACCTGTATAAACCACACAACCGTGTCTTTGTGAGGGTTCTTCCATTTGTAAAGATCTCTCTAGTGATCAAGAGCTAAAGCTTCCTCTTCTCTTTCTTGTAATCCTTAAGCTTAAGAGAGATTAGTGATAATGTTTCGTAGAGAAAGACTAATCTCTCTTGTTGATGCTAGACCTCTTAGCAAGAGGGATAATAAACATATTCTTTATTTCCATTGTCTATGAGAGCGAGTGTGAGAGGGATATTACAACACCAACAAATAGACTATCCATCCAAGCCACAACCATCACGAACACGTCACTCGTGCCTCAAACCGATGAATCCCCTAGACAACCTTGAGGTCGCAGACACCCGATCCCAAAAACTCGACCATTGGTAACAAACGGTCCCAATCCAGTAAACCACACGAGTGGGTGAATATTCATGCCACCTTTGCCGAGGGACAACGAAAAGGCCAACCAACTATATGGCGAGTGCATAAAGAGCCCACAAAAGCCCAAGATTGGCATGTGGGTATTGCCCAAATTTGGGTACCCAAACAAAATTGTCTACCTGCAATGAGATCCCGTATTGATGATGACCACCACCACACAACATCAACCATTTAGCTTGTGCAAATCTCAGCCTTGCGTAATAACAGACGAACCTGAACAACATCCAAACACTCCGCCAAGGTAAACCCCTTAGGCATCGGCACTACTGGCCACTAGAAAGACCCACGCACCCGGGAACAAGCCTCCCACACCCCACTCGTGCCGCAACATCTCTTCATGTCTAGGTCCCTAAAAATACCCGCTTTCTTCTAGGTACCGAGTGACCCTATCCTCTCCTATTCACCCACCCATTGGCATCACCCTCGAAACCTACCAACCCACATGCCTGTTGCACAACAACCTGAGGCCATCCCAACCCACAATCGCTAACCACAAAACATTGCCCTACCCACCCCCAGGGACGACTCGTGTGGGTATGCAAACCACTCCTTCTTGCATGCTAGCTCCACACTACACCCGGCTAACCCTAACTAGACGGGGTTTCCCATTCCTTTTTTTCTTCCCCACCGCCAAGTTTCCCCTCACCCTTCCTATATTCCCTTTCTCCTTTTCCCTTGACGAACTTATGGTTCTTGTATGGTTCTTATCCTTATGCATGTGTGTTTTCCCTCTCTCCATTTTTTTTGGTTTCAAAGTCCATTTGCTATTCTGTTTATTTCTTCTTCCTTATTTATTTATTTATTTAAGTATAGTAACCATTTGGTTAAGTGCGCCATTCTATTAAATGCGTTTTTTTGTTATAGGGGTCAAAATCCTGATCAAGAAATTTACATAGTTTCATGACAAAATTACATCAAGCAAAATAGAAATTACTTTCAAAAACAAGAAAATCATCAATAAAAATAGAAATTATGTTCCAAACATTATTTCGAGCTCTCCATTCATTAGGAAGGCCAAAGCACTAGGAATAAATCCCTCATAAATAAGTGCAATCCAATTAAATGCACAAGTAAAATGCACAAGCAAAATTCCCTATCATTGATTTCGTATGTTAGGGGATCCAACTGATGCATAACAAACAAAATGCTCTATTAGAAGGTTGATTTCTTTTGTTAGAGGAGCTAATTTCATGTAAAAAGCCCGATCATCATAAAAAACATTCATGATTTCTTACGTTAGAGGAGCTAATTTCATGTTAAAAGCCCGATCATCATAAAACAAAGTCATAATTTCTTATATTAGAGGAGCTAATTTCATGTAAAAAGCCTGATCATCATAAAAAAAACATGATTTCTTATGTTAGAGGAGTCAATTTACATATAAATATGATGACTTCTATAACCAACATTGTCAAATCAATCTTTGAAGAGAAATAAAAATTTATTCAATTTACAATTGCAATGTTTGGAAATTACTATTACGTTTTGAAATTTATGTTAAAAATCAATGCTTTAATAGAAACCTTCTCAAATGTTTATAAAAAGCTTCCCAAATTTCTATTACAAATCAATTTTTAATAGAAACCTTCACAATGCTTTCCAAATATTGACAAATTTTTGTTATAATTATGCATATTTTCAAAAAACATGGTTTACACATAGTACATTAGAAACCTTCATGCTTGCAACACAATCTAATAGGGATGTATGCATCAACGTGGTCAATAACAACGTGGGGTGGGGGTGTGTTTTCTGAAAATGTGTAAAGAAAAACATTTTGGGGAAATATTTTTTTTTGTGTGTAAAAAACCTTACGTGCGTGCCTCGGTTAAGTGCGCACTTTTCCCTTGAGTTCAAAGTGCGCACTTAACTAAATGTTTACTTATTTCTTAGTCATATATATTTTCTATTCCCTTTATGTTTCCCCTGTGTTTTTTGTTGCCCTACTCGTTTATTCCTCTTCGTTTTTATTGTCCCTTATTATCATTGCCGTAGAGCTTATTCCTAGTAGCCCTCACCTCTAATATCTGCATACATGTTTGTATTCTCTGTGTGTGTGTGTGTGTGTGTCACTCTCCTTGCCTCTTCTTGCACTCCTTGTATGTACCTCGTCTCTGCATTCTTTGCTCTCCTTACCTCTTTTTCGCTGTCTACTACGAGTCTCCCTGTTACACCTAAACACTATCTTGGCGAGTTCGTTAAATGGGCCAACGACCCTCATTGATTCCATTGGGCTCGCGAATTACACAAGGAATGAAATGATGAACACAGCCAAAACTAGTCATCTAACTTCGCTTGGTTCCTCACACGCTACCTCCTGCACGAAATTCAACATTGGACCCCCTGCGCCCCCTGCGCCCCCTGTGCCCCCATATTCGCCTTGTCAAGAACGTTATTGTATCATCGCAACCCCGAGCGCAGATGATCCCAATGCCTGTTAACTGCATCACGTATTGCGAATTCCTGCGTCAAGTCCACCTGAACCAATGTGCACGATGCCCCTACAACCAACAACCCCCCTGTGACACGTGGTTGTGGAACAGGCGTATGACACCGTCGATGATGTTACGAGGTGTACGAAGCAGTTCCAAGCGCACGAATTCACTCATGAAGAGGTAAGGAATCTCTCCCATTCCTTCTATTATTTCTCCCCCAGAATCAGTGTGTTTATTGCACATGTGAAGTATGTCGAGCAAATGGGGAGGATAATAGGTGTAATATGAAGGACCAATATGCGCGGCAACGTATGTGAGGACTTGTCGGTTATGCTGAACAAACAACACAGAGGGAAGGCAAGAAGATATAGACAAATGATAGATACACATCGATAAAGCTTTAATGGAAGCTCTCTTTATTTCTGTTCTCTCTCTCTCTCAACTTAGAGACTTGTTACAAGAATGATCAAGCAACACTCTTTACAACATTAGGTTATCGCTTATATACTAAGACCTAACTATATAGATGAGTTCACACTATCATACAAAGTGGAAGGAGTCGGCCTTTTATGCCAACAAACTCCCCCATAAAAGGACTACTCTTTCCTACATGTACATGTATTTGGGGTTGTCTCCCCCATAAACCTAGATTACAATAATAATCTAAATTTATGTTACAAATCGGTTGGCATATAGTTGACTCGGGATAGGTAAGCTCCGTATTGAGCTTAGCATGGCTCATTATCATGATTGATTCGGTCGACTCTTACCTTCTGCTCCTCATTCGGCTTTCTTCTGCTCGGTCGCTTGTCGTAGTCCCATCTTTGTCCTTAGTGCTCCGAAACGTTGATCTGGGAGGGACTTCATCAGGCAATCAACGATGTTCACCTTAGTGTCGATCTTCCAGACTTCGAGCCTCTTCTCGGTTATGAACTCCCGGATGTGATGATACTGCACCTCAATATGCTTTGTCTCTGCGTGATAGACAAGATTGTTGATGAGGTGTATTGCGCTCTGTGAGTCGCAATAGATGGTAGGCGTTGGTCGGTCTATTCGGCTTGTAGCTGAAAAATCGGTAGACAGTCGGTGCAGCCAGATCGCGTCCTTCGCTACCTTTGATGTTGCTATGTACTCAGCCTCTGTGGTCGACAAGGCTGTGCACTCTTGAAGATTTGACCTCCATGATATCGCACCACCACCATAAGTGAAAATATAGCCTGATATTGACTTCCGATTGTCCGTATTTCCGACATAGTTAGAGTCAGTGTAGCCTTCGACTTCGACTGAGGTTGTCAAACCAAATGTCAGTTGTGTATCTTCGGTCCCTCTCAGGTACCTGAAGATGTGCTTGACGGACTCCCAATGCTTCCATCCTGGGTTTGACATGTACCGGTTGACCACTCCTACGGCATAGGCTAGGTCGGGTTGGGTCGCCACCATTGTGTACATGATACATCCTATAGCCCATGCGTAGAGCATCTTTCCATTAAGCTCTCTATCCTTGTTCGTTGAAGGAGAGTCTCTGTTTGATAGTCGGATCGATGTCGGAAGTGTTGTTGGTGCTGGCTTCACATTCTGCATGTTGAAGTGCCTCAACACCTTCTGGATATAGTCGAACTAGGAGTGTTAGAGAGTCTTGGTCGTTTGATTTTGCTCGATCCTCATGCCTAGTATGTAATGGGCTTGTCCGAGTTCCTTCATCGTGAACTTGTCGTGAAGGCTCTGCTTCAACTTTCCGATCTCTGCTTGATTTCTTCCTGCAATCATCAGGTCGTCAACATATAGGATTAGATAAATCCTAGACTCGTCGGCCAATTGCTGAACATACATACATGGGTCGGAGTCAGATCGGTGGTATCCAAGCTGCCTGATGTAGGAGTCGTACTTTTGGTACCAGATCCTCGGCGCTTGTTTCAAGCCATAGAGACTTTTCTTTAGTCGACATACGAGGTGACTTTCCTTCCCCGTTGCCGTGAAGCCTGCCGGCTGAGACATGTAGATGTCTTCTTCCAGATCTTTGTGTAGGAATGTCGTCTTTACATCTAGCTGCTCTAGCTCTAGGTCTTCTATCGCCACAACTCCTAGTAAGAGTCGGAGGTAATGGTCATCTTGACTACTGGTGAGAATATCTCGTTGTAGTCGACCCCATGTTCTTGTTTGAACCCTTTCGCGACAAGTCAAACTTTGTACTCGGGTTTCTCTGAGTCAGGTACATATTTGTATCGGAAAACCCATTTGCAAGGTAGCGGCTTTCTTCTAGTTGATAGTTCGATCAACTCCCATGTCTGATTCTTGTGAATCGAATCCATTTTGGATTTCATGGCTTGGAGCCATGTTTAGGCATCCATTGCGGCCATAGCTTCTTCATGAGCGCTTGGTTCGCTTGCATCGGTGTAGTTGACGTAGTCGAGGCCCGGTTGAAAACACTCTGTTGGCCTTCAAGCTCGTCCAGATCTCCTGGGTGCCGAGACAAGTGGTTTGGATTCTTCAATCGGCTTTGTTGGGTGATCGGTATTTGTTGAACCATTGTCTTTGATGGATTTGTCTTCGAGTTCGACTAGTGGACTTCCTACCGATTCGGAGTCGGCAGGTATGTTGTCAGCTTGGTCGAGTTCGACTATTTGTCGAATCTCTGAGTCAGGTGGGTGGGATGGTCCTTCTACGACATCTCTGTCGACTTCGAAGGATACCTTTTTACCAACTATTTTCTGCTGGTTCTGCTGAGAGAAGATAGAGTCTTCATTGAAGACTACATTACTGCTCCGGATCAGTTTCCGGTTCTCAGGGTCCCATAGCCGGTAGCCAAAATCCCCATTGGTTCCATAACGGAGAAACATGCATTTTGCCGCATGGGGTGCCAACTTGGTCCTTTTCGCCCTGGGGATGAACGCGTAGGCTTCGCATTCGAATACACGGAGCCTATCGTAGGTCGGCTATTTGCCTAGCCATAGTACCTGTGGCACTTCTAGCCTGATTTCTTTCGACGATGATAGATTTATCAAGTATACTGCCGTCTGCAATGCCTCAGCCCAAAACTCCAGCTTCAGTCTAGCTTGTTGGAGCATTATCGTCACCCTCTACTAGATCATTTGGTTGATCCGTTCTGCCACTCCATTATGCATGGGTCTGTAAGGAACGATCTTTTTGATGCTGGATTCTTTTGTTGGACAGGTACTCCTTGAAGGCTGTGGAGGTATATTCGCCTCCATTGTCGGATCAGAGTGTCTTCACTCCGTGTCCAAACCAATTCTCCACTTTAGATGTCCACTGAGTGAAGACCTTGAGCGCTTCGTCTTTGGACTTGATCGAGTAGGCCCAAACCTTTCGTTTACAGTCATCTACAAAGGTGATGAAGTACCAGGAGCCTCTTAGTGATCACTCTAGCATGGGCCCACATATATCTATGTGCACGAGCTCTAGGGGCTTTCGTACCATCTGGTAGTGGAGAGTGTGAGGACTTCAAGTCTGTTTCCCGTATCGACAATGCTCATAGAAGTCCGTCTTTGCTTGGAGTTTAGGGATGTAGCCAACCGCCATCAGCCGATTGAGTCTGGCTTGAGACATATGGCTGAGTCGGCCATGCCATAAGTTTGGGTCGGTCTTTTCAGCTACGTTCACAACCCCTTTTGGATTGATCGCCATTAATGGGTACAAGTTATTGTACTTGTGTCCACTCCCAATTCTGAGATTTCCCCGTCTGATCATCCATATCAACTCACTTAACGTCGTTCGGTACCCATCTTCGGCTAACATACCGATGGAGACCAGACTCCTTTTCAGATCGAGTATGTGCCTGACTTGGTGCAGGGTGATCATGTTGCCATTGGGCAATCATATGGGAACCTCTCTGGTGCCTACTATTTTGCACTCCTGCTGGTTGCCTAGTCGGACTGTGCCGTTGGCGTCGGATGAATAGTTTGAAAACCATTCAATGTGTGGGGTCACGTGGAATGTGGCACCGGAATCCAGTAGCCATGTGTGTGCATCTTGTGCAGTGTAGAGGACTTCTCCGATCATCGAGTCCTGTAAAGAAAGGATTTCTCCTGATCGGGTGTCCGCAACGTTGATTTGGTTGCCTACTGGAGAGTGGTCCGAGTCGGGTCGTCCTCAATTTTGCTCGGATCGTCGACCATTCTCTTTCCTCTTGATCGACCAATAGTTGGAAACATTGTGGCTAGCTTTTATGCAGTGTGTGCAGAATTTGCTTGATGGGCCTGTTCTTGACTTTGATCGCTGTCAGTCTCCCCTTGTCTTCGATCGATTGGTGTTCCAACCGGTTCTGTCGGCTTGCTCTCTCGTTTGACTCTGTCGGTCGAATGACTCGGTCGAGTGATGGGCTTGTGCTGATTCATCGATGGTATGTCCCATCGATTTTTGCCGAATGTCCTTGGTGAGGACTTGGCTGATCGTCTCATCCAGATTTAGGATCGGTCGGCTATTGGCGTATGTCGTGCAGAATACCTCCCAACTCGCCGGCAAGCTCGATAGGAGGGCAAGGGCTTTCACTTCTTCCGAAGTTGATCCCTTATGAGGAGAGTTCTAACAACACCCGACTGAAGGTGTTGATGTGAGAGGTATCCGGATCGATCTCTCTCATCTTCATGTTGAACAGTTGTTTGATCAAGATTAGTTTTGAAGATGAGGACTTTTTCTTGTACACGTCTTGTAGCTTCTCCCATAATGAGAACTTTGTCATCTCTTTTGCCATGCTAAAGTAGATGTTTTCGGCTAGGTGCATTCGAATGGTGGAGCGTGCGATTTCGTCCATTGATCTCCACTCATCGGCTGACATTGAAGCAGGCTTTTTGGAGTGTCGAATGACCTCAGCCTGTCTTCGAATAATCAGTACATCCTGCATCATCTCCTTCCATAGGGCAAAGTTTTTGCCGTCGAATTTTGATATCTCAATTCCTGTACCGGATGTTGATGCCATGATTTTGTTGAAAGTGACATTTGCTAACCTGGTCTTTTTTTATTTCCAACCGCCTTTTTTTTTGTTGTTTGTTGCCGTCGAGCCACGGATCGCTCTGATACTAGTTTGAAGGACAGATATGCACGGAAACGTATGTGAGGACCTGTCGGTTATGCTCAGTAAACAACACAGAGGGAAGGCAAGAAGATATAGACAAATGATAGATACACACCGATAAACCTTTAATGGAGGCTCTCTTTATTTCTATTCTCTCTCTCTCTCTCTCTCTCAACTCAGAGACTTGTTACAAGAATGATCAAGCCACACTCTTTACAACGTTATATACCAAGCCCTAACTATATGGACAAGTTCACACTAGGATACAAAGTGGAAGGAGTTGGCCTTTTATGCCAACATAATGTTGAAAATATGACCTTCTGAGTCATGGAAGTCTTTGGTTTGTGAAAAACAACAATCATCTAAGTGGGATAATCTTTCATTTCTTTTAAGAACATGTAAGGTTTTCCCACAACCATTATTTTGTAGACATTGTGAAATGGAAAGATTTGGAGTATGTCACAGAAAATATAAGGACAAGACTAGTTAGGAAGTCGTAGTAAGCAAGTACATAAGGAGATATATGTTGCTACCCTAGTCTCACAGTTTAAGAAGCAATCAAGTTACCTCTAAAAATGATACAATCATTTTCAGACTCTTGGATTTCCTTGTGGTCGAAACCAAGCTTGGAGATCATCTTCTTAGCTTCCTCCTTGATCGGGGCTGGTATACGTGAAGGAGGTGGAGATAGCGTTTGTCCACTTGAATCCAAATCTAAATAGCACATACGATAAATAATTTAATTATAACCAATCTAACATATGTTTTCAATTGTCTAATAGGAATATTGCAAAATCGGAACCAAATATCATGAGACCATCGTTTTGTATATGAAAGATTATGGGCACTCACTTCTGATAGATGAGCGAAAATAGTTGCATACAAAGGCTACAAATATTTGATAGATATGCATTCCCCATTGTTTCTAGAGATTGTAATTATAGACTCTATCATTTTACTAATGTCTCTTTCTCTATTCAACAATTTTCTAACAACTTTTGGGTTTTTAAATGTTAAAGAAATTCATGGAACTCAAGATGTTCTTGAGGTAAAAAATGACCAACCGATCAACCAAGTGAATCTTCCATGTCTAATTGACAATTAGACGAGACAAGAGGTGATCAATTCATTGACAATAGTGATCACCAGTTTATGTATTTTTTATTGTACATATTATTATTATTTTCCCAAGTTATTGTATAAGACTTATTATTAATATCAAAATTACTTTAATCCTTTCTGTCTTTTGACATGTTAAAAATGTCTTGTAATGACACTTAATGTGACATATATTTGTGGTAAGTGTAAGCAAGCTGAATAACGAGAGCGAGAAGACAGAAGGATAGTGAGCATGAACGAAATGAATAAAGAGAGAGAGGGAGAGAGAGAGAGAGAGACTAGCATGCGGTCATGGGTTAAACCCCTACATTCCATAGTTGCATCAAGTGAATTAAGAGATATGTATGACGTATATAATAAAGAGGTGAGAAAATTGGGTTTCGAACCCAAGACGCAATGCTTGTAGATATTTAGAGAGAGAGAGAGAGAGAGAGAGAGAGAGAGAGAGAGAGATTAAGAGATTAACATCTTCTAAGACCAAAATTGGCCCATGAGACAGTTGGTTTACAACAAAAATAGGGCATTTACCCATTCATTGAAAGTAAAATAAAAAAAACATGTCCCATAAGGAAATGGCTTTATACTAGGCCTAGTTTCATTTCCATTCAAGTCTCTCAAAAAGAAGTGGGAGGTCAAAGGGTTTCGATGTGGATGTGGCCCGTGGTCCCAATGTAAAAGGTACCCCAACCATAGCTTTTAGGTGGCGTAGCTCACATTCCCTTATCTTCTTAATTGTTTCTACTCCACGCCGAGTTGCTTTGAAGCCCGACATCCGAGGGCGTTTGGTTGTTCTTTGCATTTCTACTTCATCAAGAGAGAGGCTGGGTGGTGTAGGTGTGTCCACATTCATTGTCTCCCCTTGTTCTTGGAAAATTACATTAGTTACATGTTGGTGAATGTTAAAAAGGATATGGTTAACACTTTGTAGTTTATTCTCCCTATGTTGTTTTAGCTCTAAGAGATACCTACCAAGTCTCGTTATATCCGGGGTATCTAATAGTTTGGAGAGGGTGGGAGAGGTACATAGCCTTTCCTCTCTAGGGACTATATTAGCACGACCATTCTCAATCTCAAGTTGGTGAGATGATATCCTAAGTTGTCCAATGGCCACCCTTAGTGCATTTGATAAGAATGTATCTAGATATTTTGTTCATGTAATAAAACCTAACTTAGAGAAGTGCATGAAGTGTTCCTTACAATACAATGTTTTAGATGGGAGTGGCTCTCATGGGGTGATCCATTTATATTGGGTGTGAATTTACCATATTTCTTGGCGTATTACTTTATTACGGTTCTCATGAGAGATTAAAGTTTGATCAGTTCCATTGTTGTACTTAAGAGGAGATAGCTTATTAACGTTTATGCCATTTGCAAGTAACCAAATCACTACAATGCTATGCCAAGAGCTAGTATCTCCGGGCACATATAGGGATTAGGATGCCTCAAAATCTTGATGGGATATCCTATCTTGTGGTTGGCTATGTATCCTATGAATAAAAACTACCAGTGGAAAAGTGCTTCAACTAACATCGGGGGCAAACTAAACTTTGCTCTAATAATGTCATGTGGTACTGTCGATTTGCTTCGGAGTTGACGTGATAACATCGTCACCAAAGGTCTCTCTAATTGCGTACACATGAAAGATGGTAGACCTGGAGCCCATACTACTGATGCATACATTAGGGAAGGGGTCACTAATGAGTTGAAGAGCCATCCCTTAGTTCATGGCTCTTGAAAGTATATGCCTGGTGGCATTGTCCTATATGGGGTTCTTCGCGGCTTTTTGGAAAATGTTTCCGGTTCTCAGAGTGTTGCCACTTTCATCATGAATGTCTAATGATATGCCATGTAGTCATTGTAGCCGAATCGTCTGACCACGTTCTTCTCTCGAGTGGAGCGACGTGGTTCTCCTTGTTTTCTCATGATGGGCACATCCAGTCCACCATGTTAACTGTCGAGTGAGTGGTCTGATTCGTTTCTATTTGAGTCTTCGTACTCAAGCATTTTGGTCTTTCCTTTGTCCTGTTCCGAACTCAACCACGACATGCTTTGGTCGCTTGGAGGCTCTTCTGGTCCACTAAATTTGGTTGAGATTGGACTTTCCTCTGATGTGGGCCTCGACTAATCATCCTCCTCCGCATGTGTCGAACTCGGTTTCGACTATGTCGAATGGGGTTGATTCGACCGTATACTAGGATGCAGACTCATCGAATACTACATCCCTACTCACTCGTACCTTCTTGATGGAGGGGTTGAAACACTTATACCCTATTTGTTCGAGTGAGTACCCTACGAGTATACATTTCTCTGACTTGGGATCGAGCTTCTGCCGTGTCTTGTCGGGAATATGTACATATGCAATTGAACTGAATATCATGACGTGGGATAGATCTGATTTCTTCCCATTGAACTTTTCGTAGGGGGTAACATCATGCACTCTTGATGTTGTGCAACGATTCATTAGATATACGAACGTATTCATCGCTTCACCCCAATATGACTTTGATAGATGTTTCTCGTTCATCATTGCCCTTGCCACCTTGAGTATGTGCCGGTTCTTGCGTTGTCGTGAAGATTTTCGGCAACAGTGTGAAAATCGCATGGAACGAGGAAAATTGAGAAGTTGCAATGTGCACACGTATGAAAGGAGTGATGGTTACACATGTATGTTAGCACGTTAATGTGCATGTGTGATGTGTGTTTAGGTGTTCATTACACAAAATATAAAAATAAGCCTAGGGCCTAATGACATACAATGAAAGGAGTGATGGTTACACATGTATGTTAGCATGTTAATGTGCACATGTGATGTGTGTTTAGGTGTTCATTACACCTCCAAGATAGGAGGCAATTGACATACCATTAAGGCTAGGTTGTTTTCTTTAAAGTTTATTTTCTTCATTGTACTTTTCACATGCAATTGCTCGTACATGGGAGCTTGAATGATGGGCATGGTCATCATGCATCACATGTGATGCATGAGCGCCAAATGGCAATCATGCATTGTATGCATGTTTTACACCCTCACATACATCATATGCATTGTTGAGAACTTGACGTTCCTTATGTCCGATGCTCGGCCACAACCGAGATTCTTTACATACACAGAAAAACAGGTAATGAAAAACGCGACACAAGAGAGGAGAAATGGTACACAGGAGGTATACGTGGAAAACCCCAAAGTAGGGGAAAAAACCACAGCAGCCCACAAGCTGCAAACTGTCACTATGCAGAAATATACAACAGTGAGATCACTGAGGCAACGACCTCGTGTCCACAGATCTTCGCCACAGGCAGCGGTTACAACAGAGGCAACGACCTCGTCTCTCTCTCTTTCTCTGTACAGTTACGCTCTCTAATTTCTTCTTGCACCAACAAGAAGGAATAACAACAAGAATGACAACACACATTAAAAGTTTGCCCTAAGTCATATTTATACTAATATGACTTTTCGGCTATTTACAAAATGTAGCCTCGATGGGCTCCATCCGGCTCTCCGCAGTCGGGTATTCCTCGTCCGGTTCATACCGGGCTTGCACCATCCGACTCTCCGCAGTCGGGTACTCCTCATCCGGTTCTCCGTCTCGGCCTCGGCCTATCGGCCTCGACCGAGTTTGTTCGTCGGCATTGTTCTTCTCTCTTCCCATCCGGAGGGACCTGTCTTCCAACAAACTCCCCCTTCACTCCGGCATGGGGTGTCTTTCCAGCCCGATCCTCTTCCGGCATGCGTCCAGCTTGTCGGGTGTCAGCACTTTGGTCAGCATATCTGACCCGTTCTCGGCTGTGTGGATCTTCGCCAAAGCGAACTCCTGGTCATCTACCCTTTCCCGGATCCAGTGATACCTCCGCTGGATATGCTTCGTCCGGGAATGGTAGGCCGCATTCTTAGCAAGGTGGATGGCACTTTGACTGTCGCAGTAGAGTCGGTATTCCTCTTGCCGGATACCGAGCTCCCCGATGAAGTCCTTCATCCATAATATTTCCTTGCCGGCTTCCACAGCCGCCATGTACTCCGCCTCTGTGGTTGACAATGCAACCGTCTTCTGCAGCCTCGACTGCCACGAAACAGCTCCCCCTGCATATGTCATCACATATCCGGATGTAGACCGGCTGGTATCCACATTAGCCGACATATCCGAATCGGTGAAACCGTCCAGTTGAGGTTTTCCGGAGCCGAATCGGAGACACATATTTGAAGTGCCCTTCAAATACCGGAGTATCCATTTGACCGCGTTCCAATGCTCCTTGCCAGGATTACTCATGAACCGGCTCACCACTCCGACTGCGTATCCAATGTCCGGTCGGGTACAGACCATTGCGTACATCAAGCTCCCGACGGCAGAGGCATATGGAATCTTCGTCATATCTGCCTTCTCTCCTTTTGTCTTCGGGCTTTGCTTGCCGGACAACTTGCAGTTTGCCGGTAGTGACGATCCGACCGGTTTTGCATCTGACATGTTGAACCGGTGAAGCACCTTTGTCACATACTTCTCCTGTGACAGCCATAGTTGCTTCACTGACCGGTCCCGAATGATGTGCATCCCCAACATCTGTCTTGCCGGACCCAAGTCCTTCATTGAGAAGGTCCGATTGAGAGCCTTCTTCAGCATCCGTATTTTTCCTTGGTCTCGTCCGACGATCAACATGTCATCCACGTACAGGAGGAGTATCAGGAAGTCCCCTCCTTCGAACTTCTTCACAAACACGCAGTGATCGGCCTGCGTCTTGTGGTACCCTTGATCGGTCATGAAGGAGTCGAACTTCCGATACCATTGCCGGGGAGCCTACTTCAGTCCGTACAGGCTCTTCTTCAACCGGCATACCAGGTGTTCCTTCCCTTTCTCCAGAAATCCTTCCGGTTGCTGCATGTAGATTTCCTCTTCGAGGTCGCCGTGGAGGAATGCCGTCTTCACGTCCAGCTGCTCTACCTCGAGATCCATGCTTGCTGCTATACTCAGCACCGTCCGGATGGAGGTCATCTTTACTACCGGGGCGAATATTTCGTCGAAGTCCACGCCCTTCTTCTGCTGGAACCCCTTCACCACGATCCTGGCTTTGTATCTTGGGGGGTTGCCGGCATCTCCCGGTTTCAACTTGAATACCCACTTGTTTCGGAGTGCCCGCTTTCCTTTCGGCAGCTCCACCAATTCGTACGTATGGTTCTCATGCAGGGAATCCATCTCATCCTGCATGGCACTTAACCATTTTCGGCTGTGGGTGTCTTCCTTTGCTTCTTCGAAGCTTTCCGGCTCCCCCTCATCGGTTAGCAGGACATGCTCTGCTTCCGGAAATCTCCGGGGCGCCCTTCTCTCTCTGAGAGGATATCTACGTCTTCGGGCTTCGGTAATCGGTTCCTCCATTTGCTCTTCATCCGAATCCGATTCGGGATCTTGACCGGTTCCGGTCTCAGCTTCCTCTACTTCTTCTTCTGCCGGTTCGGTATCCTCACCGTAACCGGCTGGTTCCTCGAGTGCTAACCGGTCTCTTGCCGGTTGGGTCCGCTCATTGTAGAGTCTATCCTTACCGGTCGACTCGGAGTTCACTATCTTCTTCTCCGACTCCCAGTCGGCGAGCGTCTTGTCCTCCATGAAGATAATATCTCGACTCCGGAATACCTTCTTGTCGACCGGGTCCCACACTCGGTAGCCGAACTCGTCGTCACCGTAACCGAGGAATATGCATGGCCGGGTCTTTGGATCTAGCTTTCCTCTCCGGTCCTTTGCTACATGCACGTACGCGAGACACCCGAACACCCTTAGATGCCGGTAGGACACTTCCTTACCGGTCCATACTCTCTGTGGCGTGTCTCCGTCCAGGGGTACTGAGGGTGATCTGTTTATCACGTATGTCGCCGTCGACAGTGCCTCAGCCCAAAACTTCTTGGGTAGTTTTGCATGCGCTAGCATACTTCAGACCCTCTCCATTATGGTCCGGTTCATCCTCTCGGCCAGTCCGTTTAGCTCCGGCGTCTTCGGCACGGTAAATTCGAGCCGGATTCCCTTCGAGCGGCAGTACTCCTCGAACTGCCCTCGGTACTCACCTCCGTTATCTGCTCGAACCGCCTTCAGCTTCCGGCCGGTTTCTCTTTCCACTCTCGCGTGGAGCTCTTTGAAGACGGATAACACCTGATCCTTCGTCTTCAGCGGTGTGGCCCACAGCTTCCGGCTGTGGTCATCTATGAACGTCACGAAGTACTGCGCTCCGGCATGTGACTTCGTGTCTACTTGACAAACATCCGTATGCACCAACTCCAGTGGTGCATTACGTCTCATCGGTGGCCTTGGTCGGAAGGAGGTCCGGTTCTGCTTACCGGCCAGACAATCAGTGCACTTCTCTAAGTGCACGTTCTTCAATGGAATGAGGTTGTCGTCTGCAAGCCTCTTCATCCCCTTCTCACTCATGTGACATAGCCTCTTGTGCCACAGCTCACCGGCAGTGTCGGAAGCCAAGTTCACTTCTTCCGGACATAACCGGGCATACATCAGGTACAGTGTGTTTTCCTTCCGGGCCCGAGCCACAATCAGGCTCCCTTTGCTGAACTTCATGACACCGTTCCGGATGCTACCCGTGTAACCTTCATCATCTAGCCGACCGGCTGATATCAGGTTCAGACGAACTTCCGGAACGTGTCGAACATCTTTCAACAGCAACTTGCATCCGGTTGGTGTTGTCAGCCACACGTCTCCTATGTCGACAATTCAGCATGTTCCTTCATTCCCCATCCGGACACAGCCGTGATCACCGGCTGAGTAGGATGAGAAGCATTTCCGGTCCGGGGTAAGGTGGAACGACGCTCCGGAGTCTACCACCCAGGTCATCTCATCGCCGGCATGGTTTAGCTCATTCTCCTCAGTGATGAGCATCAACTCCTCTGCACTTGCCGCAATTGCCGTCGTTCCCTTCCGGTCCGGCCCCCTCCGGTCTTTACCGTTCCGGTCTGTACCATTCCGGTTTGGGGTTTGCTTCGAATCGGTACAGTCGGTTTCCTTGTCTTTACGGAAATGCCGACAGTTCTTTTGGAAGTGTCCCGGCTTGCCGCAATAGAAGCAAGTAGGCCTCCCCCTTGACTTAGATTGTGTCCCCGACTTCTCCCGGTTCTGGGGACTACGGTTTCTATGTCTTCCGCGTTCCGATTCGGTAAGGAGTGCTTTGGAGTCGGAGCTCGTATCTTTGTCTTTCCGACGAGCCTCCTCATCTAGCAAGCTCGACTTTACTCTTGCTAGGGATAGCCGTTTTCCTTCCGGCCCGGCGTTGCCCAAGGTAACAACTAACGTCTCCCAGCTATCCAGGAGGGAACCGAGCAGGAGTAGCGCTAGGACCTCATCGGCAAGAGGTACTTCCAATGACGTTGCCTGGTGAATCAGCCCCTAGAAGGCATTCATATGCTCCGCCATGCTGGAGCCATCTTGGTACCGGAGTCTTACAAGCTTCCGGAATACCGACGCCTGATTGACAACATTTTTGTTCTGGAACATTGTGCCTATCTTCTCCCAGAGCTCATGAGCCTTACTCTCTTCATTGAAGTTGTTGTACAGGCTCATGTCGATGAAGCACCGTATGTACGCCGTTGTCTTCATGTGCATCACCTCCCATATCGCGGCGTCGATTTTGTCCGATCTCTTGTCCCCGAACTGAACCGGCAGCCAGAGGTCTTTAACCACGAGCATGTCCCTCATCTTCGACTTCCACACTGAATAGTTGGAGCCGGTGAGCTTGAACATGCCGCCAAACGATTCGTCCATTTTTTTTGTGTCGATTTCGCTCTGATACCACTTGTTGAGAACTTGACGTTCCTTATGTCCGATGCTCGGCCACAACCGAGATTCTTTACATACACAGAAAAACAGGTAATGAAAAACGCGACACAAGAGAGGAGAAATGGTACACAGGAGGTATACGTGGAAAACCCCAAAGTAGGGGAAAAAACCACGGCAGCCCACAAGCTGCAAACTGTCACTATGCAGAAATATACAACAGTGAGATCACTGAGGCAACGACCTCGTGTCCACAGATCTTCGCCACAGGCGGCGGTTACAACAGAGGCAACGACCTCGTCTCTCTCTCTTTCTCTGTACAGTTACGCTCTCTAATTTCTTCTTGCACCAACAAGAAGGAATAACAACAAGAATGACAACACACATTAAAAGTTTGCCCTCAGTCATATTTATACTAATATGACTTTTCGGCTATTTACAAAATGTAGCCTCGATGGGCTCCATCCGGCTCTCTGCAGTCGGGTACTCCTCGTCCGGTTCATACCGGGCCTGCACCATCCGACTCTCCGCAGTCGGGTACTCCTCATCCGGTTCTCCGTCGGCATTGTTCTTCTCTCTTCCCATCCAGAGGGACCTGTCTTCCAACATGCATGGGGGCATCTATATAAGAAGAGAAGGAAGGGAAACGAAGGCAAGTGATGTATGTAATTCATAAGATAATAATAAAAGCTTAGTTGTCTCATTGGCAATGTGTCTTGTCTCTCAAATCTACATATCCACCTTTAATACTTTCTCGCTTGCGCTACTCCTTCTGGTCCAGAACATTGACGGTCTTGCTTCATTGTCTTGTACGATCCCTTCGATCCTCCATTACCATTTGCAGATAGAGGCCGGTGCTTGTCTGCGCACATCGTGACATTTGGCGCATGTGTCACGTGCTTCGCGACATCTTTGTGGTGTGGTAAATATTTTTTTTCTCTCTCTCTCCCTCTTTTCTCTCAATCAACCCACACAATCGTCTCCGAAAACAAGAATGACCCGATTGTAAACCTAAACGACCGATTCCTTACAATCACAAGTCACCCAATTCATCCTTGGTCAAAGACCCCGGTGGTCCCGTTTGACCGACCCACAGGAGTGGATTTCCACGACAACGTTCGGTTACTCCGTTCTGCTGAGGACTCCTGTAGGATTCCTTCTTGTCTAAGGTATGTTGTAAAGGCGTCAGAGAAGTACTCTTTGCCACCGTCCGATTGCAGGCATTTGACATGCCGACCGGTTGCCTTTTCGACTTCATTTTTGAATTTTTGGAAGTGTCCGAACACTTTGCTCTTTTGCCGCATTGGATAAATCCAGGTATGTCTGGAGAAGTTGTCAATGAACGTTACATAGTACCGACAACCACCAAATGTTTCTGTCTAGGCTAGTTCCCATACACATGTCAATGTATTATATCAAGGATCCCTTTGCTTATGTTCCTCTCTTTTGTAAACGGTTGTTGGTGTTGTTTGCTGAATTGGCAGGCTTCGCACATGCATGCAATTTCCTTTTCGGTGAAGGTCGGGAGTCCGATGAAGACTCCTTTCGACTGCATTCCCTTGAGCTTTTGGAGGTTGATGTGGCCAATTCATTCTTGCCACAACTCTATGTTAGTGTCGGCCTTTCGGCCCTTGGCATACATTGCCAATTTCATCTCATGAGAGTCGAGGATGAATATTTGACCTTCTCTCCGACCGCAAGAAATAAGTCGACCTTGCTTTTTGATGAAGCAACCTCCGTTGTAGAACCAAACTTGCATGCCTTGTTCCACAATCTGGCTGACCAAGACTAGATTCTTCGTTATTGTCAGAACATGCAAGACATTTTTTATGTACACCTCATTCCCTTCTTTGCCAAATAGGACATTGCCGACATGTTGAATGGGGTGGATTGTGTCATCCCTAGTTTCCACATAGCTTGGTCGTTCGGGCTTTCGTAGTTCTTTGAACTAATGCTCGTGGGATGTCATGTGGTTGGATGCACCCGAGTCGACAAACCATACATCTTCTGGTTTGGAGGTGTTGGTAAGGTTGGAGGCTGTCATCGAGTTCGCTTTGTGCCTCATCATAAACATTCCGCCACGATTGTCGTAGTCGGAGTTGGAGGCATAGTTTCTGAGTTGTCGACTTGTGGATGCCGACTGACTCTTCTTTTTCCGATACTTTGCCTCATAGTGGCCGAATTTACCACAGTATCCACACTAGGCGGGATTGTTTTGTTGGTTGGGTTCAGCATGATTGCTCCCCCTTCTCCCGGACGCTCCGCCTCCCTCACGCATTCGAAACATCTTGTTGGTAATAGAAGTTATGTTCTCGGGGTTGCTCTTGGTTGTGTCGGCCTTGGCCGAATCAGCCTCTTCCTCTAGGACCTTGTCCTCTTCCTCCATCGAAGTTCGAATAGAGCATTTGTCCTTCTTGGGCATTGCTTCTTGTTCGAACATGATTCTCCTCGACCAACAACATCGACTGGAGATTGAAGGAGGGAGGATTCTCCCTCACGAGGACTGTTGACTGAATGGCTCCGAATTGAGGTGTTAAGCCTCCGAGGAAAATCTGCACCATTTCATCATCGTCAATGCTAACATTGATCGACTCGAGGGCATCACACAACTCCTTGATCTTCAAGGTGTAGCATTGTTGATTGATATGTCCCTTTGTTGTATATCGTTCAACTCTTGATGGAGTTGAAGCTTTCTTGTGGTTGTGTTGGCTGCGAAAATCTTCTTGAGGTTCCCCCATGCCTCCTTCGGCGTTTTGGCCTCTCGGATGTAGCCAAACATGTGATCATGGACACATGATGCAACGGAATACAATACACGACTCGCCACTTGCTCCCAAGTTGGGTAGTCTACATGTGTTGGGTTGGGTTGTTTTTCGTTTGCTCCTTCAACATAACTCCAATAGCTTTGGCCGACAAGGTATTGGTGCATCTTGTACTCCCAAGATGCAAACTTGTTTTTGTCGAGCTTCTTGGTAGGAAGAGCGGTTCCCATCTGAGTGTTCATTGTCGAACTTCTTCTTCTTCTTCTCTTTGATACGAACTGTGCAAGTTGCTACTATAGTGATCAACTGGTTCTTTCCGGACGCGGGATTGAGCACATCACACGCAGAGGCGATGGTCTTCAATAAAGCAACCACGCGTTGTGATACCATGTAAAGAATCGGATGGATAGCGGAAGAACTCTGTGTGTGTGTTTGGAGAGAGAGAGAGAGAGAGGGAGAGCTCACGATTACAGAAAAACAGAAAACTATATTAACAAGGAGACAAGAATAACCAACAGTTACAAAGAGAAGGAGAAGGTGCTTATGTAGTCACCTTCTCTCTCGATTCTCTCACTAGAAGCGCCTCTTGGGAAAGAGGTCGAGTCTTAACTACCTAAAGAATATGTGTCATAGAAGTTAATATTCTATGACACACTAGTTAATGTACAAAGAGAGGGGTGTGTGGGATCAAACACGGGAAGTTTATGTCATGGACTTGACCTCTTGTATTATAGTCAAATGTTATGTTCTAACTAATACATCCAAATACATGGTTATACTATGTACATCTTATTAGTAGATTATCTATTTCAAGTTCTAGGAGTTTTTAGGAAGTTCTAGAACTAGAAGGTTCTAGAGGGTTCTAAAATATTCTCCAGAATATTCTAATGCATGTATGTCGACTCACAGTATAAATACTTGTAATCTCCTTGGTCCCTTTTCAAGGGATTCAAACTATCACAGACACACCAAGCACGGACTAGGATGATGGGGCAGCATGGAACTTAAGACACTGGGAACGATATAAGAGCATGAAGATAGAGATGAAGATCAAGGAGACAAGATGGGGCGAAACAAGATACTAGATTGATGTGTCACCCCTCTTCATTATCGCCTTTGCTTCTAGAGTTATCATCTTCACCGTTCTTGCTTCTAGAGTTACCATCATCAACATCCTAGTCTTCAACATCATCTTTTTCTGCATCTCTTCGCCCAATCTTCATCGTAATCAATACCATAGTACGTAAAATTCGTGTTCGTAGCATAACATTCGTTTTCCTACATTGGAAAATGAATGCGAATGTTATCCAAACATTCTTGTGTTTTTTTCCCATTTTTTTCCCATTTTTTTTGTTTTTTTTTTGTTTTTTTTTCATATTTAGGCTTATCTACCTCATAATAAATAGTTAATCCAAAAGTATGGTATTTATCATTCTTTGAGGGTGTTTTTCTTTCGCGAATGATTGAACCATTCACGAATGCGAATGCACATATGGTATGTATGGTTCATACTATGATCAATACTATTTGTTATCATTTATAGGTATCATTTTGCATCACGATTTTGGTGAGGATTGCTTTCGATCACTCACCTTCCTAGTTTCGGTGGGGATTACAACCACTCACTTTCTTCGTAGGGATCGAATCATTGCTCGCGTGCACTCCATTTTCATTTTTGTACAAGTTTCATGCCACTTTCCTTTGGCGAGGACCGATTTCGATCGCTCACCTTCTTGTTCCGGTGGGGGTCACAACCACTCACTTTCCTTGTGTTATGTACACATAATGTTGGTGAGGGTAGGTCACTAATATTTACATTAGTGAAGGGTATGTTCACTAATGTTAAAAAGGGAGCTAATGTGATTGGATAGAAGGAATGATAGGTGCATGCACTATCATGATTTGGGCAACCAATGAATGCAGACCCTTTTAGAAAGGCACATCTATTCAAGGGGCCTAGGAAAAGGTATAAATATGAGGCTTAGCTACCCTCATAAGGACATTACGTCGGAAGGCTGCTGCTGTCTTAGACATCGGTGGTGCGGGCTAGGCTTTCGTCTCGACGATCGTGTAATCTCTTCCATGGTATTAGTCATCCTAATATCCGGCGGTATGGGATGTCGGTGGTTGGTTGGCTATATCTAGATCATAGCTCGGGGGTGATCGGGTGGAACGAGTTCTTCTATCCAATCTATTTTCCTTCTTTTACTTTATTTTGGTGTATTAATTAGTAATAGACTCTTAATAGTGGTATAAGAGCATTTACTAACAATTTTTTGTTGTTGTTTTTATGTTTAAAGTGTGAGCGATGGGGATCTAACAAGGCTCGTCATGCTCTTCATAGGATCAAAACAACATTCTTAACTTGGTATTCTTCTTTTTTGATCTCTCTTTTCTTTTCTATGATGCTTTCTTCTTGGTCATATGAAAGTGGTATTACGTTTTATGTTCTTTTCTTTCTTCTTTCTACCATGATACGATATTAATCTACTTACGCATCGGATCGAGCGTGTTTACACTAATCACACATGCTCACCTCATGGCCCTTTTGCATATGATGTTGAGTATGGCACCCTTCCCTTTACTGAGCCATCACTTGGCCGATTCTATGGGATGTGGTCTTAACGAGGTGTATGTCGCCTACCTATGCCACTCTACTCTCTATTGAGCCATCACTTGGCCGATTCTATGGGATGTGGTGGTCTTGAGGAGGTGCATGTCAATTACCCTAGGGTTTCTTACCTTAAGGCATGCTTAATGTTCCATACACCTAATTGATTATTATTCTAATTAATTTCTAATTACACAAATTGTCGTTTCACTTTTGTATGATCTTCTAGTAATTGTCATTTACCCACCCACAATTAACTCTATTTTTTCCCTTCCTTTTCATGTTTAAAGTATTTATGTGCGTTTACCTATGATGTAACGCTTCCGTGTAGACTATTTTTTCGTATTGAGTGGGCATCATGCCGTTTTTTGAACGATTTTTTCCAATGGGTCATCTAGGTTTAACTTATATTATCGAGCCTTAGAACTCGAGTAAAACCACATGAGTTCCCCTATTGATGTTTTACTCATAGATTTGAGTACTACATCTTTGCGCACAACACGACCACCACTTGTATCAATTTGTGGCTTATATCACAATTGTGCAAATTACAACCACCATATTGGGATGGATATGTGCATACTACACACCGTCCATTTATTTATGGTATTTTTGTTCAGTAGAAAACGCATGGTTTTTGAACCTTGTTTTCGTCACTCCTTGACTCTTATAGGTAGTGACTTTTTTTTCTCTTTTTTTCATAACATTTGCTTGCTACTCGCAAGATTAGAATATTACTTGCGAGTGCATTTGTTTTTGCACGTAATAAAATTTCTCGACCATATCAATACATGCCGAGTTGACATTTTAATACAAGGCTAACTAGGAAATTACATTGATGCCAGAACCATGGTTGAGCCTCGAGGAGCTGCCATGATTAAAAACCATAGTGTTACCATAGTTATCGGATCTCGAATAACATCTCATATGTCTAGACGGGTAAAGACGTGAGATGCTTTCTTAGTAAAGTTCTTCCAATCAAAATTTCAAGCATTCATTTTGCTTGTGTATTTTCTGAAACTCCTTATTTATATTGCATATCCACAACTTGCATCATGGAACAAGTTTTCAACGTTATTGGGGCGATCTTTGCGACCGAGACCTCTCAACTCCAATCCGCATCTCGCACACAAGCTGAGATCACTATTGAGAAATTGCTCACTACTACCTTGAATCAATTGGCCGAAATGCGGCAAACCAATATGGCATTGAAAAAGAAATTCCAAGAATTTACTATTGAGTCCAAGAAAGAAGGTGAACCTTCTTTCGTAGTAATGTTGTCGTGAAGATTCCCGGCTACGGTGCGAAACCCGGATGGAATGGGCAAGTTGGTGATGTGCAACGTGTGCACATGTATATTAGGAATAAGTATAGAATAATAAGGGGAGTATTTATCCCACATTGTAACGTCTCTCCCTCCTAGTTCTATAAAAGGAAGGAGGGGTCTCTTGAGAAGGGGTTGCCTATTTTGTGTTAGAAGGGTATCCACTTAGATCTAGGGTTTGGTAGTCTCTCTCTTCTTTGTTAGGGTTTTGGTTGTTCTAGGGTTCTTCTTCTCCCTATCTGGTCTAGGGTTTCGTCTAGGGTTTCATTCTTCTTCTCCCTATCCGGTTTAGGGTTTCATTCTTCTTCTTTTCCTATCCGGTTAGGATTTGATCTAGCGGTGTTTGCATACGGCCTATATGGCCATGGTTGTAAATCGTTTGGTGGCTTCTTAATGTAACTTGTTGGTGTATCTCGTCTTGGTCTACTACTCTTCTGTGTTAATATCTTCTTCTTTCTCCTAACCTCTTCCTAAGTCCAAGATCCTCGCGGTCCATCCTAAGATCCTACATGTACCCTGGAATATCGCGACATTCTTGGTGAACCCGACGTGAAAGGCGGCGAGGGAGAGTGATCATGGAGGAAGAAGATTTAGAGGAAATGATGTTGAGAATGATCATGGAGGTTTTGAAGGGAAGAGAAAGGCGAGATGCGCCTCAACAAGTCGTTGAGAGGGTGGTCGATTAAGTTGGCTGGTTCAACGGGGGCGAGGTCCCAAAATTTTTGAGAGCCTACAATGCCGAGATGGTGGAGTGGGGCGTGGACGAAGTGACGAGGCTAGAATAATTTTGGCGAGTGGTGGCTGTATCGACTCGCGAAGAGGTCAAGGAGCTTCGAGTATAGCTCATGAGTCGTGGGAGTCTTTTGACAGAGCTCTATTGGAGGCGTACAGGTACGTGAAACTAGAGGGGTAAGGTCAGCTTGAGTTCGATCGATGGGTGGCGTTGGTGAAGGATCATCGGACCGCGATGGAAGCATTTCGAGAGTTTGGCTGTCGTTTTGCTCAACTCTTGGAGCGGGATCGGAGAGCAGTGGGGGCGGACAAAGTCCTCCTATTTTTGAAGACGGTCAATCGGGAGGAAAGGATGGACATTCTATTCGAGCTCGAAGATGATTATGGAGCACACGGCCTCACTGAGGATTGGACTAAAGTAGAGAGGGTATGCTGGTGAGACGATGAGAAGCGATCGGCCACAATATGGCCCGCGAGCCGCGGCGAAGAAAGGGTGGCGGGTAACTATGCACTACCCCCGGAAGAGAGCTCAACGCGTAAGGGTTCGAAGGAGTTCAATCTAGAAGCATTGGTATGAGAGGCGTACGAGTTCTTGAAGACAAAGGTTGAAGCTGAAGAGGGGTTTATTATGGAGTTGGGTCCGAGAGGATCGAAGGACACAGAGGAATGCGCCTCCCTACATGTGGAGGACCGGGCCTATGTGGAGGCCGAAAGAGCGTACAACGCGTAAGGGTTCGCAGGAGTTCGACCTAGAAGCATTGATACGAGAGGCATACGAGTTCTTGAAGACAACGATTGAAGCGGAAGAGGGGTTTATTATGGAGTCGGGTCCGAGAGGATCAAAGGACACAGAAGAAGGTGCTTCCCTACACGTGGAGGGCCGGGTCTATGTGGAGGCCGAAAGAGCGTACACCGGTGACATAGGAGAGGGTGCCGAGCGAGCGACCCTCTCGCCTTGTGGTAAAGGGATGGCCATGGAGAAGGTCGGGAACTACAGAACAATGAGCGCCACTTCGAGAGTGGGTAGAAGTTTCGGGACACGGTTGGCCGAAAAATCAAACGAGGAGGTGGCAAGCGTAATCGAGGCTTGCGTAATCGGGGACGGGGTAGCCATGGATGATGACGTCCGGATAAAGGTGGCTACGGACATGACGAACGGTGGTGCCAGGACCTTGCCCACATCGGTTCTGGAGACTTCGACGGTCGGCTACGAGAAGCCACGTGAGATCGAAGGGACTGACGGTGGCGGCAACAAGGTGAATGAGGAAGTGGGTAGCGGGCGGAGGCGAGATCCCTTGACACCCGTGCCAGAGACTACATCGGTTGTGCCCGAGTGCCAACATAAGACTGGAGAGATGGGCGGTGGCCGTGAGGAGGCTGTTACCCGTAAGAATATACGGGGAGGCATAAGGGTATGTGTAATGATGTGGTTGATGTGTATGTAGTAAAGGAGTGTGTGAGGATGAGTATGTGTATGGACACGTGCAGAACTATGTGCATGTGTACAAAATTGCGTAACGGTCATGTAACTGTTACATTGAATGAATTATATAAACCCCCTATGGGGTATGTAATGGATAGCTTTTTCCCCCTGATTTTGGTGTCATCCTTGTTTCACTCTCTCCTTCTTTCTCTCTAACGTAACTCCCATTAGAGGAAGGATGGCTTCACCCCCAACCCCAACAACAGAGGCGTGGCCCGGAGCAGGCATATACAAAATGGAGGTGGCTGATGAAGAGGCAAAGGGGAAAATGGTGGCGAAGACCAGTGAAGAGGTCGGGAGTGGAAAAGAGGAGAGACTCGGGATTTGACCCGACCGGAAGATGACCTGGTCGGTAATCCGACTCGAATGGAAGACAATCCGGCTAGAATTCCGACTCACACGAAAGAAGAATGGAGCGAGGGCCATTCAACCGGGCCCGACCTGGAAGAGAACCCAGACGGCCAAAATTGTTTGGTCGAGCTGTATTGGTTGAGTGCGAAAACGGAAGAAAGCTGACCGAACTGGAACCGAGCTGGTCGAGACCAATCCGGACAAGGGCTTAGCCGGCACGATCTGAGATCGAGATGGACGAGCCACAACGCACAGTCGGAGTTGGTGAGCATGAGGACGAGGCCAAGTGGGCACAATGACTACGGCTCGGTGAAAGACTAGGAACGAGGGGAACCCTCCACACCTATTCTCGAGACTTCAGCGGCTGCGGATCTACATAAAACCGAAGAGACGGTGGGTGGCGGCAAGGAGTTGGAGATCGACGCGGATGATGATGCTGAAGCATGTATTTGGTGCGGAATGATGGCAATGAAGAGGGGAGAGTCCGACGCGGAGGTCGGGACTACGGCCAGGGAAGGGCGAGAAATGAAGCATGCACTACGGCCGCTCGAGGGCCAAGAAACAAACGTGCACCTAGAGGAGCCGGTACGAGTGACCGATGATAGTGGTCGGGTCGAGCCTTTGAGAGGCAAGTACGGGAAGAAAGATGGTGCGACGAGGTGATGAGATCGACAGAACGAGTCGAGCGTGATCGGCATGGGCTGAGGGTCGTGTCTAGGGAAACGGAGGAGGTGCATAGAGAACGAAGGGCTACGCACCGGGAAGAGCAGATCGGCCATGGTATTGTCTTTCCCGAAAATGTGTCCTACTTCCGGAAATGTGTCGTATGCTATCCACCTGAGCATCGCCAGGTCCGACGTCGCGCATCCGGAAACCATGCCAAGAATTGGCAGGTAGTCCGTCTCGATAATTACCTCTGTCCCGATTAGGTAGTCTCTATCGGCCTTTACCGCCGAAACGATAGCCCAGAGCTCGCGTTTAACCTGGGCGTATCCTCGCTGTCGCTCGCTGAGGACCTTCGCACCGAACCGGATCGGGAAACGCATGCTGTCCTCGCCCTCTTGGTTGACGACCCATCCGATCCCAATCGGACTCGTGTCCACCGTTGTCGTGAAGAATTTTGGCCATAGGCGAAAACCGGGAAACATTGTCTACATCGACGGGGTGTAGCGTGTGTACGCACCCATGTACATTTGGTGATAATATCGAGGGCGCTTTTATGACGCCGAAGAGTAGACAAGTCGGGATAGACGATCCCATGCAAGTCGGGATTTGTCCCACATTGTAACGCATCCCTCTCCTTGTTCTATAAAAGGGAGGGAACACCCTTTGTAAAAGGGTTGCCCATTTTGGATTAGAGGGTATACCGGTAGGTTTAGGGTTAGGTTTCTTCTGCTTCTTCTTCTTCCCCTTCGTGTTCGTTTAGGGTTGGCTGCAGCTTATCTCCTGTGCAAGACCCCGCTCGGCGCAACGAGCCCGAGAGCTCCCCGACGACGGCTTGACAACAGACGGCTGTTGTAAGCTATCCTGGTCCGGCTCGAAGCCGGGAGCGTTTTCTTCTTATATATATATACATATATGTTTGCGTCTGTCTGTGTATATTGGCGTCTTGTTGGTGTCGGGTGTTCCCCTCCTTCCCTGCGTTTCCTGTACAAGAGGGCGTGTGTGCGTGTGCGTATGCGCGCGCGCGTGAGTCGGTCTCAAGCACGCTCTCTCACTCCCTCTCTCCCTTCGGCTGCTTCCGGTCCGTTTCAGGGGTGCCCCAGAAACGGCGAAGTGCGGTTTCCTACGCTCCGTCGCTCCCTAGTCCAAGACCCCCGTGGTCCCGCCTTTCTCCACGCACGCGCGTAACAACGCGACATATTTGGTGAACCTGACGTGAAAGGCGGCAAGGGGGGATGGAGTCGGAAGGCGACGACCTTGCGGAGATGGTGGCCGAAGTGGTGTTGGAGTCGGCACGAGTGGTGATGAGGCGAGAAGCAGCGCAACAAGCGGTTGGGCGAGTGGTCGAAAGAGTTGGCCGTTTCAACGGGGACAAAGTCCCATCTTACTTGGAAGCCTACAACGCGGAAATGGAAGAGCGTGGCGTAGACGAGGCGTTGAGGCTGGAGTTGTTCTGCCGGGTCGTAGCTGTCCGGATGCATGCGGAAGTAATGGAGCTCTATGAGGCTCATGGTTCGTGGGAGGCCTTCGAAGAGGCGCTCTTGAAGGCATACAGAGGACGGCGGAAGAACCGGGGACGGCACCACTTCGACCAGTGGGTAGCATCGGCAAAGACCCACCGGGGTGCGACGAAGGCGTTCCGGGAATTCGAGCGACGACTTGCTCGGCTCCCAGAGCGGGAACAAGGTTTGGTGGGGGCGGACAAAGTCCTTTTGTTCGTTAGGTCGATCGATCGACCGGAACGGGAAGCCATCGGGATTGAGCTCGAAGACGATGATGGAGCGAATGGGCTTATGGGGGACTGGTCGAAGGTCGGAAGGGTGTGCCAAAGGCTAGACAACGAGTGAGCTGAGAAGGCTAAGAGGAAGGTACGCGACGGCGTGCCATCACATCGGGAAGAGGCCGAACGGCAGGGAGAGTCGGCAAGGGTCGGCGTTGGGGCCAGGATTGCGGAGGCGTACGCAGCGATCAAAGCGATGCTCGAGGAAGAGGGGAAAATCGAAGCCGAAGAAGGGCTTATTATGGAGTCGGGCCGGAGGCGATCGGAGGATGAGGAGGCTGAAAATGAAGGGTACGATGGTACCACGGGAGAGGGCGCGGGACGAGCCACCCTCTCGACTTGCGGAGATAGAACGGCCAAGGACGAGGCCGAGATACCGATCGCGGAATCGGAACGTTTGGACCAGTGGTTTCGGACGGGTCAGCCCGAGATCCCGGTCGTCAGAGAGACAAGCCCAGGCGGGGCTTGCGCGATCGGTAAGAAGACGACCACCGACCACGAAGAGTCGGTGGCTACGGACAAGGGCATAAAACGGACAGGCGATTCTTTGTGTCTTCCCACACTTGCTCCCGAGACGATGGCAGTCGGGCCCGAGTGCACTCCTCGTCGGCCCCTTTCCGGCCTGATCGTGCATCGCTGTTCACCCGCATACCGGTTTCCTTTGCATCCGAGGAACACCCCGCAGTAGCCCGCTTGGCCCTTCCCGTCATCGTGCTGCTGAAACAGGTCCTGGGTCTTTCGCTTGCCGTTGTCCCCTCGCCCCCACCAGCTTGTCACCCCGGCTTGCCGTGTCAGTCTTTGTTACTTCGACGGAGTTACCGAGATCTACGAAGCGAGTGTGGAGGATCCTCCTTAGGCCTCTCTTGCCATCCTGGTTCCGACCCTGTGCAGTCCACTAGGCACTTGTCCCTTCGTTCTGGGCACCTCCCTTGTGCCGTCTTCCGCTTCCTTCGTTTGGCCTCGCCCGCGCCGAACACCGTCCCGTAGTCACGCTTCGATCCGGCCCATGATGGCCACTCGTGAGACTCTTGTTCTGTCCAAGGTGTGCCTTTCCGGCCTGACACACCTCTCCGTGTTTGCCCCTACCGGCTCCTTCCGAACCTCGTGTCGTCGGGTCCCGTTCCCTGACGCCACCGTCCTTCTCCCTCGGTCTCACATTGCCACGTTGGCCGAACTGCCGGAGCCTCCGGATCGGTGTGAGGGTCCCATAGGACCGGACTCCGTTTCTATGCTTGCGGTAAGTCGGGTGTCTTTTGTTTGAGTCCCTCCCGGACTCTCGTCGTGTCTTCCGCGTAGCCGGGTCCTGTTTCCCGCCGCCACCTTCCTTCTCCCTCGGTCTTACGTTGCCACGTTGGCCGAACAACCGGGGTCTCCAGTTAAGTGTGGGGATCCCGTACGACCGGACTTCCTTATGCCCGTTGTCTTCGTCACCTCGCCGCCACCGTCAGTGTCTTGGTCTTACGTCGACCGTGTTGTCGACTGCCGAAGTCTCTAGAACCGGTGTGAAAGATCCTCCGTAGACCTCCGATCCATAGCCCTTGCCTTCGTCACCTCGCCGCCACCGTCAGTATCTTGGTCTTACGTCGACCGCGTTGCCGACTGCCGAAGTCTCTAGAACCGGTGTGAAGGATCCTCCGTAGGCCGCCGATTTGTCTTCCCGACCCTGTCCCGGGTCGTCCTTTTCCTCATGCCGAGAGGGCGGTTTACTCCGCACCCTCTCCCGTGGTACCGACGTACCTTCATGCCGAATCCGGCCCCAATCGAACGATCCACGACCGGATTCTGCTCCATACGTATCGAAATGCCGATCGCCTCGTGCCGCGTCCGCCCTCGGCCTCCTCGCAGGCCGTTTCCCATCCGTCTTCGTTGGCATCGTGCCAGGACTCCTCGGTACCGCCATCCATCTCCTCGGTCTTACATGGGCATACGGGCCCGAATGCCGAGTTCTCCGGAATCGGGTTCGAGGGCTTTAGTCTACTCCTTCCGCGTATCGTCTCGCCGGTGATTCTTGGTCTATCACCGCCACCTTCCTCAGCTTGGGACTCACGTGCAACACGGGCAGTACCAAACAACAGACAAGGGTAAGTGGCACACGGAGGTGCCGGAGCGGAAAGACGAGCGTGGAGAAGGCCGGAAAGGGATCTTCCACGTCGTTTCGGAGACCATGGCGGTTCGAGCCGACGCGGCGATGTAAGACCATGGAGAAGGAAGGTGGCGGCGGAAGGACGAAGGCAACGCGAAACACCATCGGGACATCACGATTCGACAACGGAGGCCAAGCGGGCTGCCATGGGCATTCCTCTAGCGGAGGACATCGGGCATCGTGGTACGGAGATCGCGGCAGAGGACCCATCGACGGGTCGAACGAGCCTACGGGGAGGCGAGCGCGAAGGAAGACTCGAAGCTGTCGGATCAAACCGGCAGCGAGCCGAGATGCGGATCACGGGAGACCGGTTTCTCATCGGCCGAAATCTCTCACCCTTCAACCAGATTGGCACGTACCGGTGGACGTGCAGTTAGGTGGGGGCGGATGTCGTGAAGAATTTTGGCCATAGGCGAAAACCGGGAAACATTGTCTACATCGGCGGGGTGCAGCGTGTGTACGCACCCATGTACATTTGGTGTGAATATCGAGAGCGCCTTTATGGTGCTGAAGAGTAGTCAAGTTGGGACAGACGATCCCATGCAAGTCGGGATTTGTCCCACATTGTAACGCATCCCTCTCCTTGTTCTATAAAAGGGAGGGAACGCCCTTTGTAAAAGGGTTGCCCATTTTGGATTAGAGGGTATACCGGTAGGTTTAGGGTTAGGTTTCTTCTGCTTCTTCTTCTTCCCCTTCGTGTTTGTTTAGGGTTGGCTACAGTTTATCTCCTGTGCAAGACCCCGCTCGGCGCGACGAAAACCGGGAAACATTGTCTACATCGGCGGGGTGCAACGTGTGTACGCACGCATGTACATTTGGTGTGAATATCGAGGGCGCCTTTATGGTGCCGAAGAGTAGTCAAGTCGGGATAGACGATCCCATGCAAGTCGGGATTTGTCCCACATTGTAACGCATCCCTCTCCTTGTTCTATAAAAGGGAGGGAACGCCCTTTGTAAAAGGGTTGCCCATTTTGGATTAGAGGGTATACCGGTAGGTTTAGGGTTAGGTTTCTTCTGCTTCTTCTTCTTCCCCTTCGTGTTTGTTTAGGGTTGGCTGCAGTTTATCTCCTGTGCAAGACCCCGCTCGGCGCGACGAGCCCGAGAGCTCCCCGACGGCGGCTTGACAGCAGACGACTGTTGTAAGCTATCCTGGTCCGTCTCGAAGCCGGGAGCGTTTTCTTCTTATATATATATACATATACGTTTGCATCTGTCTGTGTATATTGGCGTCTTGTTGGTGTCGGGTGCTCCCCTCCTTCCCTGCGTTTCCTGTACAAGAGGGCGTGTGTGCATGTGTGCGTGCGTGTGTGTGTGTGTGTGCGCGCGTGAGTCGGTGTCAAGCACGCTCTCTCACTCCCTCTCTCCCTTCGGCTGCTTCCAGTCCGTTTCAGGGGTGCCCCAGAAACGGCGAAGTGCGGCTTCCTACGCTCCGTCGCTCCCTAGTCCAAGACCCCCGTGGTCCCGACTTTCTCCACGCACGTGCGTAACAACGCAACACCATTACGTAAATTGGAATGCTCTGTCCGTAGACAGCCTTTCGGAGCGCCGGAGCCGCGACAAATGCTCCCTTCATCTTCCGGACAGACTCCGTATGCTCGTCTCTCCACTCGAATTTTTGCCCCTTTTTCAGCAACCTATATAACGGCTCCGCGACGTGAGCATAATGCGGGATCCATATGTGGTAGAACGCGCACGCTCCCAAGAACCTCCGAACCTCCGTGACCGAACTACAGTCGTTCTTCATCGTGGAGATGGCTTCTACCTTAGCCGGAGACGGTTTCCGGCCATACGGCCCGCATAGGTGTCCAACGACCATGATCTCTGATTGCCTGAAGGCCTACTTTTCCCCAGAGAAGGTGAGCTTCGCGCCCTCCAACCTTTGCAGCACCTTCTCGCAGTCATCGATGTGCATTGCCACGAATTTCCGTCATCCATCCGGTCTGATCGTCTCGTCCCTTTCCTCCACCGGGCATCCCTTGATCGGGACGTCGTCCAAAAACGGCATGGTGATGTCCGGGATACAATCCCCCAACACTTTGTTCATTGCGTTCACCATGTGAGCCACCGAGTTCGTCCCTCCTTGCGGCAGGGTACACATCCGCACTAGGCCGAGAGGAGTTCGCATTCTCGTGATGTCTCTGCTCTCTACGGCAAGCTGGAACTGATCGTACCCGAGTAGAGATCACCGACCGAGTAAATCGACCTTCCGACGGAGGCCTCTGCGAACTCGTCTATTGTCGGTCCGATTCTTGCGTTTCGAATGGTCACCTTGTTGACCGGCTGTAGGTCTTGAATAAAGCGCAGCGTACCGTCCTTCTTTGGCACGGTAAACCACCGATTCGAGTATGGGGCACTCGACGGTTCAAGGATTCCCATCTCGACCTTCTGCTTTAACAGCTCCATCAGCTTCGGGATGTGAGCTCTGGGTACTAGAATCGGTTTGAGACTCCACGGCACATGCGGTACCGTGAATATCACCATTGGTTCCACGACTGTCGGGTCTACGCACCCGATCTCCTCGAGAGAGAATGCGAAAGCCTTCTTGCACCTTCCGAGCATTACCCGAAAACGGTCCTCTTCCACCGACAGTAGGAAGCCGCCCCCACCGACCTTGAGCTCCCGTAGCGTTATGTCGGTGAACGTGTGTCCTATGCGGGCCGGATTTCGTAAACTCGGGTCCGACACAACCCCCTTTATTCGCAACTCGCTGCCCTTCGGCAAGGGAGCCGCGACTGGCCTCACCTTCCGGTCCACAGTCTTGTACCTCGTGTCCACCCGGGCCGTCCGATCCGACTCGAGCCCTCTACTGAAGTCTGCGATGACTTCGTACATCCTTTCCGAACATACCGGAATCGTCTGGTCCTCTTTAAGGACTCCTCTGACTACCTCCCGCAGCTCCCCCAAGGTATCGTCGAAAGAGACCGCCTCCACGGCTCCGTTGATTTCCTCTCCGAGGTCGAGGACGCCACATGCCGGAAGTCGCTCCTCCGCCCTTCTCTTCTTCCGGCCAACAACGTCGACTATCGTACACCCTCCGTTGTCGGAGAACCAAAATTTCCTACTTATAGTACAGGTCTTCTTCGCTACCATACACTTGTGGGGTTTTCCCAGAGTGTCCCGACTATCGCGGCCCCACGCCTTGATAGCCCTCTTCAAAAATCCTCCCGGCTTTCGCCCTTGAGGGTCTCGCAGTTCCTCTCATGGTTCGGTCTCACCGTCAGGAACTGGACCGAGTGACGCCCATCCTGGCTCTTGACCCTTGCGTAGGCCGAGCCGTTGTCCAGCACCTTGGTCTCCATCCGTGCTGCCGTGATGTACGGTTCTCCTGCACGAAGAAGTACTGGTCAATCTCGACATCGCCGATCTTTACTCGTACGTTTGGGCAGGCTCCATGCAGTTCTTCGGTGGCACGCGTCGCCGCCCGTATTTTCCACCCGTGCTTGGTGTTGATCGGCCATTTTCCCTTCTTATAGAAGTCCATGGACATCAAATTGATTTCTGAACCATGGTCCACCAACACCACCACCGGTTCATGAACATCTCCGATCTTCACGGGGGTCTCCGTGGTCGCTCTGGCCCAGTGCGGCCTCGAATAGTGGCTCTCCGCCAACTCGTCTTCCAGCGCCATGTCCTCTATGTGCGTCGTCCGCACCTCCACCGGCTCATGAACATCTTCGATCTTCACGGGGGTCTCCGTGGTCGCTCTGGCCCAGTGCGGCCTCGAATAATGGCTCTCCGGTTCTGTCTCCGTCGACAGCCTCTTCTTCTTCACCAAGTCTACGATGGAGTCGTGGAACTCCTTCTTGGCGATCCCGAGCACTTCCCTCAGCGACAGTTCCACCTTGCTGTCGAGGGTTCGTTCTTCCAGGACCTTCCGCAGGTCCGTGGATCTTTTGATTTCTGTGCCCAGCCGGTACCCGCCCTTCTTGGGATTATCCTGGGCGCCGGTTACACCGGCCTCATTCCGTCTTTGCCCGAATCGATTTTTATATCGCTGCGAGGGCCCGGCCCCTCCGGTTTTCCCTACTCGCTTGTCCTCCACCAGAGCCTCGTAGTTTTGACAAGCGGCTTCGACGAAGCCCGTCTTTTCTCCCACCGGGTCACTCCACCTGGTTACCTCCCGGACCCGTTTTTCCGCGCGGTCCACCTCTTCTTTCCTCAGTCGTGCGTCAGCGAGGCCTTCTAGCATCGTCGGCTAGAACCCGGCTTTGTTTGTCTTCGGGGCCTCGCCACCTCCGACCCAAATACCAGCTGATGCCGAGTAGTGGACGGTCTCCGCGTGACGAGCCGCCGCCTCCTCCATCAGCCTTTTCATACCCCCTTGCCCGACGTTCAGGTTCAGGGCCCTTCGGGTCTCGCTGGTGTGCACCCGACCGTTCCACAGGTACACCACCTTGCTTCTCATCGACTCGGCGAAGTCCCCGCAGTCCTTCCGGATGTGCCCAACCGCGTCACACCACATGCACCTGTTTTCAGCCAGAGGTCGTCGGTCACGGGCCTGTTCGCCACCATCCCTCTATGCCTGGGCGATCTGGAGATCCTTTACCATCCTCGTCAGCTCTTCCAGAGCTGCTCCCCCGGACGAGCCCTTGACCATGCCGGTTGAAGCCGATCCGGTCTCGAGCCAATCTTGGGTCTCTTCCCTTCGCGTTGGTGGTGTTGGCTCAAGCTTCCTTGCTGCGACAGAGCCCGCCCTTGTCAATCCTTTGTCAACCCATTCCCGCCGTTTGTCGAAACGGCCACAAACCCTTTTCACCACGGCCCAGTCGGCCGTCAGCCCGTCATCAGTCTCCAATAGGAGGCCTACTTGCTCCCGCTCCCGGTCGTCAACCGACTTAACAAACAATAGGACACGACTTGTGTCCAGAACGGCTCGGTCAAGCACTGAGAGGCGCGCGAAGCGTTCCTCAAACTCCCGGAGGAGCACTGACGCGTTCCTTCCTTTGTCGGGGGTCTCCACCCACTCCATGAAGTCCCCCTTCGAAAGTCAAAGCGCATCTTCAAGCCCGTATCTTTCGAGGAGCCGACCTTCGAACTCCTCCGAGGTCCGGCTCTCGGCCCGTACCTCGAGCACCTCCGTATGGATGCCCGGCATCGCCACTCGAGGGAATCCAGCTAGACGCCTCTCTTCCGGAATGTCCCTCATTACCATTTCAGCCCGGTAGGACGACAAGTAGCTCCTGGCATCCTTCCCACTAAACCGGCTGATCGTACTTACAACCGCCTCGATAGCCCTATCAAGGGCGCCGGTGCCTTCGCGCGCACTCACTATACGGTCCACAACCGAAGCCATGGCTTCTGCAAGGTCTGACCCCCTCATCTTCTACTCCTTTGCCGCCTGTTCACGTTGGGTTCACCAAATATGTCGCATTGCTACGCGCGTGCGTGGAGAACGAGGCAGGACCACTGGGGTCTTGGACCGAGGAATAGGTGAGGAAGCGAAAGGAGAGAGAGACACGCTCACATACGGATAGACAAAGGAGCGCGTGGGAATGCAGCCTAATCAACACAAGAGACACAAGTTGGGCAGGAGATAGAGTATAAGAACGCGTATATAAATATATGTATGCAGATGACTCGATCGGCTACAACCGATCAGGTCGGCGAGACGGGTGTCGACGCCTGATCACCCACGCACACAGGGGAGCAAGATGGAGATTCTGCCGGAAGCACACGGGCGTTCCACGGAGCAGAATCAGCCTCTCGAGAACCTGCGCAAAGAAAGCTATGGAGAACGACAGAGGAGAAGAGCTCGGTCCCAGTTCGACAACACTTCGTCCCCTCTAGCGCACTATATCTCTCTCCCCCCGTCTGCCTCTCCTTTATAGCTCAAGGAGGGAGGTTGTTCACCCGTTTACATCACATTAATTCTCTGTCCTTTCGGACAGAGATACTCCTCGATTTCCCCTATAGAATATTGCTACCTACCTATCTACTATACAACAAGGGGCGTGCCCACGTGTAAGGGCCGGTTCACGCACATTATACACGGTTTGCGCCTGGGGACGGTTTTCTTCACGACAACGTGTAGCGTGGTCGTGTAAGGGCCGAAAGATGAGCGCGAGTTCAAAGAAGGTTGAGGCCGACAGGAAGGGATCGAGAAGGGAAAAATGGGACACGATGGTGCTGGGACATGTGCGCGGCCAAGTCGAAACAAGTGCAAGGAGTGAAGGGAGACTTGTCGGTCCGACAGTGATGATCGGGAGGTCTATTCGAGCCGAAAGGGAGATAGAGTGCGATCGCCGGATTTGGCGAATCGAATGGAGACTACGGTTCAGGAAGCCGCACAGAAGGATCGAATGGGGACGTAAGACGGAGGAGACAGAAGCGGGGAACATTGACACAGACATCGGGATGGAGGTGCACTCCACCGTGAGAGAGAACCATGGGCAAGGGCGAGATGAGGAGCGCGTAATGTGGTCACATAAGGACCTGAGAATGAGCGGGTATTCGGAGGTCAACATCGACGCGTGGGTAGAGCCTATGGAAGGCAAACGTGGAACAGAGGGAGACGACACACCGAGGTGCTTGGGACGAGGAAACGGTTGAACAGAAGGAGGAACACAGACAGTATGGGAGGGGCGGTATACAACGTGCAATCGGAGTGACCGGGAGTCCATTCAGAGGACACGCACGACAGATGAAGGAAGAGTGATTGGATCGGCAACACCGTCCGGGAAGTTAACTACGTTCGGTCGAGGAGGAAGGTTGAAGCGTCAGATATGGTGGATCGAATGGAACCAACGGATCGGGGACATATGGTGGGTACGATGGATTGGGAGGCTATAATGGTTCGTGTGGAAAGGACGGGCATGCTCGAAATGGAAGACGAAGTTGAGCAAGGTTAATGAGGAGAACCGCGGGGGCAAGTTCTCGAAAGAAGGGCGGGATTGGTCCCTGAAATTGACGGTGCGGGACCGGTAGAGGCCAACACGATAGTTAGGTATCGGGACGACGGAGAACCCAGTTGATCACCGTCTCTGAAAATCTTTCACCCTCTCCCTTTCTTGGTAAATACCAGTGGATGTGCGGTTGGGTAGGGGTAGATGTCATGAAGATTCCCGGCTACGGTGTGAAACCTGGATGGAATGGGCCAGTCAGTGATGTGTAACGTGTGCACATGTATATTAGGAATAAGTATAGAATAATAAGGGGAGTATTTATCCCACATTGTAACGTCCCTCCCTCCTTGTTCTATAAAAGTAAGGAGGGGTCTCTTGTGAAGGGGTTGCCTATTTTGTGTTAGAAGGGTATACCACTTAGATCTAGGGTTTGGTAGTCTCTCTCTTCTTGGTTAGGGTTTTGGTTGTTCTAGGGTTCTTCTTCTCCCTATCTGGTTTAGGGTTTCATCTAGGGTTTCATTCTTCTTCTTTTGCTATCCGGTTAGGATTTGATCTAGTGGTGTTTGCATACGGCCTATATGGCCATGGTTGTAAATTGTTTGGTGGTTTCTTAATGTAACTTGTTGGTGTATCTGTTCTTGGTCTACTACTCTTTCGTATTAATCTCTTCTTCTTTCTCCTAACCCCTTCCTAGTCCAAGACCCCGCGGTGCCGCCTAAGATCCTACACGTACCCGTGGAATACCGCGACAACATCATTCAAAGGAGATAAGAAAGAAAGAACCTAGGAGGCTTTTAACACTTGGCTTGGTCGTTGGGAGTCTCACTTTGAGCTCCACCCTAAGCCCGATGTTGTAAAAATTGGTTATGTCGATTGTGAGTTAGGTGGCTGAAATGCTGCTTGGTGGCGTGGCCTAAGGACTGCCAAGAACTTACCCACAACTTGGGAAGGTTTCATTGATGTTTTTAAGAAATAGTTTTTGCAGCCAACAGTTAATAAACCTGAGTTCGGCAAAACTCTGAATGTCAAGTTTATTGGGAAATGTAAGCAATCCAATGACACTCTTGATCACGACTCCAAGAAACCGAACCTCTTCTGTGCATATTGCTAGAAGCGGGGCCACACAAAGGATACCTATTGTCGTCTTGAGAGGAAGTCAATGAACACCCCTCCTCAAGACAAATCTATGAGTCACACAAGTGAGTCTTTTGATGTTGTTGAAGTTCATACCAACCACTTAAGTTCATGTGAATGCACTTTTCCTTCACATTTACTTGGACCTAATGATTTACTCTGAACAGTCGGGTATATCAATGGAACACAAGCACATTTCTTGTTTGATTCTGGTAGTTCTCACAATATTCTTAATGATCACTTTGTGCAGCAAATGGAACTCCACATAACTGCAAGTGACCATATCTATCAAGTTCACATGGCAAATGGAAATGTTCAATACATCAGGGGCATTGTTTGTCAATTGCCAATTCAAAGAGATACCTATTTGGAGAAGCTAGACTGTCATGTTATGAAACTACAATCCACAAATGTCCTTTTAGGATACCCTTGGTTATTTAATGAAAACCCTTCTTTGTCCATTGATTGGGTTAATAACTCAATCACATCTGAACTTAATAATTGTAAACATTTTATTCAATGTTCCAAACTTCCTTCTCGTTCACTTATGTCTTCTAAATCTTTAAGTGAGTATTCTAGTTCATTAATTTATTCGTGTGTAATTGATCCTGCGCTTCAATTTTATTATTTTAATATTGACGCCACACAATTACCACATTATGAACAATGATTACTTGACTCTATTTTAGAAGATTTTCAAGACGTGTTTCCTAACGAATTGCCGCTTACTTTACCACCAAAACGTAATGTGGACCATCAAATTGAACTCATCCCCGGTGTTGCTCCTGTGAGCATTCTAGCTTACCGACTTAGTCGATTAGAAGAGGATGAGATCGCTAAACAACTTAAGGAATTCTTGAGTATGGGCCACATTAGGTATAGTAAATCACCTTGGGGTGTGCCGGTTCTATTAGTTAAGAAGAAGGAAGGTTCATGGCGAATGTGTATCAATTATCGTCGTTTGAAGAAAATGACAATTAAAAATGCATATCCGTTAACCTCGCGCCGATGATTTGATTGATCGTTTGCATGGGGCTTGATATTTTACAAAAATTGACTGACGAACAAGTTATCATCAGATTCGCATTGCCGAGGATGATATTCCTAAAACTGATTTTCCTACGTGCTATGGCTATTATGAGTTTTTAGTCACGCCTTTCGGGTTGACTAACGCTCTAGACAACCACATTCCAACAAGCGGTGAATGATGTTTTCCGAGATCAACTTGGTGATTTTGTTGTTGTCTTCTTGGATGATATTTTGATATATAGCCGTACCTTGCAAGATCATGTTCAACATGTTCGATTTGTTTTGCAAAAGTTGTGTGACAACTCTTTCTATGCAAAACATTCAAAGTGTGATTTTTTCCAATTTTTTTTTGTTTGTACCTAGGTCATTTAATTATAGAAAATGGCATTGAAATTGAACCTTCTCGTATTGAAAAGGTTAAACTTTGGCCCATTCCTCGTAATATTCGTGAACTGCAATCATTGTTAGGGTTTGTTGGATTTTTACGAAAATCAAGTCATAATTATTCCAGACATTGGACTACGCCATTAACGAACCTTTTAAAAGATCATCCATGTAAGTCTGTCAAACCAATTACATGGAATGAACAACTTGACAAATCATTTGAGATACTCAAAGAGTATGTGTGTCAGGCTCCCACTCTTCCATTACCGGACCCTTCTAAGCCTTTCTTAATTGAAACTGATGCTAGTGATTATGCTATTGTGCCGTTCTTTATCATGGTGGTCACCCTATTGCTTTTGAAAGTAAGAAGCTTGATGTTGCTCAATCTCGGTATTTGGTTGAAGAGAAAGAATTGTTTGCGGTAATACATGCACTTAAAACATGGAGTCACTATCTCTATAGAAATAAATTTGTGGTTACAACAAACCATCAATCATTGAAGTATTTTTGTGACCAGCCAGATCTTGTTGGTGGTAAGGTCGTTGGGCTGACCTTATACAAGATTTTGATTTTTCCATACGGTATCGCAAGGATTCTATGAACATCATTGCATATGCTCTTAGTCGCATTAAAGAAGTTAACATGCTTAGCTTCACGAAAATAAAATCTGATCTTTTAGATCACCTTCGAGGGAAATACCTTGATGACAGTTATTTCTCAAAATACTAGACGAAAGCTGAATCTGGTTTAGATGTCGTTACTAGCACCCTACCCTCGAAGGTGACCTTTCACATTACAAACGGTTTGCTCTACCGTAGTGGAAAGGTTTGTGTTCCAGATTTACCAAACGTAAAATAGAAAATTCTTCATGAATGTCATGATGCTTTGCTGGTCATCCTGGAATACAACGCACACTCGTTCTCATCTCGAGTACTTTTTTCTGGCCTAAGATACGCTCTGACGTGCATAAATACGTAACTCAATGCTTACAATGTTAGATTAATAAGTCGGAACGACTTAAAGGTGCTGGTGTTTTACATCCCTTAGATATTCCCAACAACAAATGGAAAAGTACCTCGATGGATTTTATTATTAGTTTACCTCGTACATAGAGGGGTCATGATACCATTTGGGTTGTCGTTGATAGACTAACAAAATTGCCATGATTTATTCCTACCAAAACCACGGTAACTTCTCAACAATTGGCTTATCAATTTGTTGATGAGTTATTTCATTTATATGGATTACCGATGGATATTGTTAGTGATCGAGATTCCAAGTTTACTAGTGACTTTTGGACTCAGGTCTTTAAGAAACTAGAAACTACGTTGAGCATGAGTTCCACAGATCATCATCCTCAGTCTGATGGACAATGTCGCGGAAATCCGCGGGTACATGTCGGATCTGGGCGGGACCACCAAAGTCTTGGACCGGGGAGAGATGGGTTTCCAGAAGGTCGAGCTCTCTAGAGCCGGATATGCCGTCAAGACACCGACAGGAGTAGTTCCTGATGCGACTTGGAGACAACTGATCCGGACGCGTCCCGGAATACGACCGGAACGCATAGAGGGAGAGCACGCACGTACACGCACCCGCTTGCCCTTCGCAGCCGTATTTATAGAAGGCCTGATAGACCTAAGTATATATATTTATATGCATATTAATAAGTACACGGACTATGATCTGGTTTACTGTGCTTGCATGCACGCTCACACACACACATATGTACAAAAACGGAAAGAAGAAACTCCGAAGACACCGACACCAACACTGACGCACTCAACTTCACTTATGTATATTTACAAGAGAGAGATATAACTCCGGCTTCGAGCTGGACTAAGGTAGGTTAGGTTACAACAACAATCTGCGGCCAAGACGCTAATTGGGGAGCTCTCAGGCTCGTCGCGCGAAGCGGGGTCTTGGATAGGAGATAGAGTAAAAGAGAAAACCCCTTAAGATATACAAGCTCTTAACCAGACTAAACCCTAAATAGACACGAAGACTCAACCCACATGATGACGAAGAAGAAGACCTAGATGAAACCCTAAATAAAGTAAGGAAGAAAGAAGAGAAAAGCTATCATACCTTAGACCTAGGTCGTATACCCTCCTAACTCAAATTGGGCAACCCCTTTTTCAAGGGACCCTCCCTTCCTTTTATAGAACAAGGAGAGGGATGTGTAACAATGTGGGATAAACCCCACTTTACATGGGATTCTTTGTCCCGAATTAATTACTGTTCGGCGCCATAAAGGCGCCCCTATGTTAACACATTTTATACAAGGGTAAGTGCACATGATGCACTCCGTCGATGCCATTAACTCCCCGAGGTTTCTCACTATGGTCGTGAATCTTCACAACAATGAGTTAATCAAATTATTGAGGACATGCTTCGAGCTTATGTAGCAAAAACCCCTTCTAAGTGGGAGCAATACTTTCATATCTTAGAATTTTCCTATAATAGTTCTAAACATACATCCACTGGATATTAGTCCTTTTATGTTGATTTATGCTTTTTGTTGAGCGGCAAGCTCAACTAGAGCCGGATCGGCTGAATAAGCCTGAGCCGATGAGTGAGACGGATCGGTGAGCCGGTGAGCACCCGGTGAGCAAAAGAGTCAGTGAGCTAGGGAGCCGGTTAGCCGGATCAAGCAATAACCAAAAGCCGAGTAATAGCTTAGATTACTAGGTTAGTTATTGTCTCGTAGTTAGTGTCAAACGCTCGTGTGAGCATTGAAGTACGATGTACTTCTGTCAGTCCCATAAGGACTTGTATAAATAGTGTTGTTGAGCACGTTGTATGTACAGAGTGTTGATATAATTTTTGAATCTAGATTCTTATTTTGCTCTCTCTGTCTCTCCCACGTACTCTCTGTATTCTGTGTATTATTCTCTCTCTCTCTTTGCTGCTACATAGCCAAGCTGTTGTCTTACGCTTCCGCACATACATTTCGACATGGTATCAGAGCGCGAGGATTGAAGACCTCTGCAGCCGACATTTGCTTTCGCAAGAAAAACTGTATAGGTTGTGAGAACAGTAGATAGGGAAAAATAAAATAAAATATGGACAGAGGTATGGCGAGTTCACTTCCTACAGACAAGCTTGACCGGAGCAACTACGCGTCCTGGTCATACATAATGCACCAGTACCTACTGGGGCATGGGTATTGGATTTTCGTGGAAGGAATGAATGAGGTAGCACCAGAGCCTGTACATAAGGACTTCCCGGTATGGGAGCAAGGAGCGAGCCGAGTATTATACTCCCTCGCGTCTTGTGTGCACGACCAGATGCTCGACTACATCAGGGATGCAAAGACGTCGAAGGAGGCCTGGGAAAATCTGCGTAAGATTTTTGCCGCAAGTACCACAACCCGTAAGTTGCAGCTCCAGCAAGAGCTGAACAACATCCAACAAAGAGATATGTCGGTTACGGACTACACCACCAAAACAAAGGAGATTTGCGACGCGCTCCGGTCCATCAACGTGACGGTGGACGAAGATGAAATGGTACAAATCTGCCTTGGTGGTCTAGCGCAAAGGTACGGGCCAATCCGGACAGCGATCTGCACCTGGGAGAAACCACCTACCTTCTTCGACTTGCAATTGATGTTGATGGTTGAAGAAAACCACGTGAGTGGGTCAAGGACCACTCAATCAGACAGTCGGATGTTGTACATGGACGTGGATAGGCCCCGTGGGCGTAGGGGACGAGGTGGGTCTGCACGCACTGGAGGCGGCCGACAAGAGCAGGAAAGAAGGCACAGAGAATGTTGTCGTGCCTTTCGGCGCCAGATTGTTTGCGTGAGTCGAGTGGGAACCACTAGGGTTATGGACTAAGAAGAGGAAGACTTTGAGGCGATTTTAATTCTGTATAGATTATTAGAAGCTTGTGAATCCCACAAGTAGAGTTGTTTTAGTTTGTCTTAATCATAGTAATAAATTGAAATAGTTTAGAATAGTTTAGAGTAGAAATAGAAAAGAGATCAAACCTTGTGAATCCCACAAGTATTACATTAATCAATATTTATGTAAGAATATGAATTTAGATTGAAAGAGATAGATTATATAAAACTTCGTGAATCCCACGATTATATTAATTGGTGTTTTAGGAAATATATTCAATTTCCCAAATATTTTTCACACACCTATTACATTGTGCTCCTCATCCTTATGTAGTGATGAGGGAGTCGTAGGAATCCATGCTTTTTTTTCTCTAACTATAGACTCCATGCTTTTCCTATAGATAGACTATATGCTTTATCGGCTTTATCTAAAGTGATTATGCTTTTTCTAACCTGTGCGTTTTTTTTTATCAACTATAGCGTTCATGCACGCTAGATGTGCATGCATAGCTTTTTCTTTTAGCATGCGTTTTTTTCTTTTAACTAAAGTTTATCCTACGTGAACTTACCTTTTTTATGTGGGACATCTACTTTTTAACATGAATGAAATGCTAGTGTAATGGTAAGACATTACATTATTAACATGGAGGTGCAAGGTTCAAATCTTCCCCTATGCGTGTAATGCTTATTTTTATTTTTATTTATTTTTTCCTTCATATTTATTCAATTGGTTATTTTATATTATTTTCACGCAGTGTACGAAATACACTACGACACTCGCCCCCTCTGAACCCGCACATCCTCCAATATGTGGCGAAGTTGTCGGTGATTGTTAGTCTCGTCTGTCCGTTCTCCGCATGGTTGGTTTCGTCGCCAGTCATTTTTGGTTGCCAGCTCTGTTTGGACTCCGGTTTTTGGTTGCCGACTCCGCTCGGTTTTAGTTTTGTTCGGTTGTTGGCTCTGTCCGGTCTCCGGTTACCGGCCCTCGTAATTCTTCGTTACGTGTTGTACCCTCCGTTTCTCTCACTATGTCAGCTTTGTCTCTCCATTTTGAGCACATCCATTCTTTCCACCCGAACCATTGTCGCCATCCGATCCACCATATTCTTCGTTCACTCTTTGCATTGCCATGAGTGGTTGTCATGGTCCCTTGTGGTCCTCTTAAGCATCTCAGCGTGCTGTCTCTCTCCGCTTCACGCTTGTCTTCCGTAGGTTCTACCCACGTGTCGATGTCGACCTCCGAATACGCGCTCGTTGTTAGATCCTTGTGCGGCTTTAATGCATGTTTCATTTCTCGTTGTTGCGCATTCGTCATATTATGCCGTAGCGCATGCTTCGCATTCCATCGTAGTGCATGCATCGTATTACCCCGTAGTGCATGCTTCTTTTTGCACCGTAGCGCGTGCTTCTTTTTGCACCGTAGCACGTGCTCCGTATTATGTGTTTCTCCCATCGTAGACCCGACCTTCGCGTTGTCGTGCTTTTGTTTACATCGGAATTTCGGATGGATCATCTTCCCTCCGAACCAGCTTCCGACTTTACCTTCCTTGCTGCCACCTCCCGTCTTTCTGGTCTCACGTTGGTTCCCGGACGCAATCGCCGAAGTCTCCAGGATTAGTGTGCATGACCCCTCGGTATTATCATCCTTTGTCATTTCAACCATAGCCACCTTTTCAGCTATCTCTTTGTCGTATGCATCGGCTTCGGCCTTCGTTTTCTCTCCGCCATCTTCCATCTCTTTGGTCTCACGTTGCTTTTTGAACGCAACCGTCGGAGTCTCTGGAATCAGTGGTGGGGAAGTCTCGATATGGCCATCCGCCATTGATTCGTCCATAGCCACCTTCGATTCGATGTCATCTTTCGTGGTGACCTCCTTAATCAAGTCCTCCTTGCTCTCTTTCACTGCATCAATTATGCAACCATCAATTATGCTTACCCCTTTTTCACCCGATGTTTCAGACACTTGTATTCAGAAATCTTCTTCTAAACTTGGGTTATCGGCCTTATCCTTCGCCGTCGTTCTTTCGCAAGACAAGAGGGTAGCTTGTTTTACACTCTCTTCCATCGCACCATCATGTTATATTTCGGCCTTCATATCGGCTCCATCATTTGTCTTCAATCGACCATCCTTCATCGGCCATGTCGTTGACAAGATTCTCATCTTCCTTTCATCATGTCTCTGGCATACCCTTTGGACTTCGGCCTAATATTCGGTAAGACCATTCGCACCGTCATCGTCTTCGAGTTCGATACCGATGTCGATCCTTTCTTTTCGATCGATGGATTTTACGAACATTAGGACTTTATCCTCTCCCACCAATCGTTGTTCCCGCTCTGAGAGTCGAGCAAAACCATGCTCGAACTCTAGGAATGCTTGTGTTGCACTTCGATGGGTCTTCTCCGATGCCACCCATTCGTCAAACTCACGTCGATCTTGTCCCTTCGATCTCTCGTAGTCATATGCCTCTCGTAAAGCTTCTTCAGAGGACCCCCATGTTGGATTTTGTTGCCGTATCTTGTAGATTCTTTCTTGTAACTCATCCGTGGCTACCCGACTGAAGGACCTCACTTGCAATCCTTCCAGTATCCCACATCACATCATCTCCACTTTGTAGTCACGTAGATAGCGTGACACATCATTTCCATTGAATTCCCCATTTCGTCGCACAAGCCGCTCTACTGCCGCCTTCATCTCCGTCATCGCACGTTGTTCTTGTTGCATCCCCTCAATCATCATCATCATTATGCTCATCGCCTCTTGTTGATTCTCCATCTCCTTGCCACCCGTCTTCACGTCGGGTTCACCACTTGTGTCGTGCCTTTCGGTGCCAGATCGTTTGCGTGAGTCGGGTGGGAACCACTGGGGTTATGGACTAGAAAGAGGAAGACTTTGAGGCGATTTTAATTCTGTATAGATTATTAGAAGCTTGTGAATCCCATAAGTTGAAATAGTTTAGAATAGTTTAGAGTAGAAATAGAAAAGAGATCAAACCTTGTGAATCCGACAAGTATTACATTAATCAATATTTATATAAGAATATGAATTTAGTTTGAAAGAGATAGATTATATAAAACTTCGTGAATCCCACGATTATATTAATTGGTGTTTTAGGAAATATATCCAGTTTCTCAAATATTTTTCACACACCTATTACATTGTGCTCCCCATCCTTATGTAGTGATGAGGGAGTCTTAGGAATCCATGCTTTTTTTTCTCTAACTATAGACTCCATGCTTTTCCTATAGATAGACTATATGCTTTATCGGCTTTATCTAAAGTGATTATGCTTTTTCTAACTTGTGCGTTTTTTTTTGTCAACTATAACGTTCATGCACGCTAGATGTGCATGCGTAGCTTTTTCTTTTAGCATGCGTTTTTTTTCTTTTAACTAAAGTTTATCCTACGTGAACTTACTTTTGTATGTGGGACATCTACTTTTTAACACGAATGAAATGCTAGTGTAATGGTAAGACATTACATTATTATCATGGAGGTGCAAGGTTTGAATCTTGCCCTATGCATGTAATGCTTATTTTGATATATATATATATATTCTTCATATTTATTCAATCGGTTATTTTATATTATTTTCACGTAGTGCACGAAATACTCTACGACAACGTGCCGACAACAGTTCTGGGACTTCCACAAGCAGGGGGAGTCAAGGCAACGCCGGAATGCTGGTACTGTGGCAAAAAGGGCCACAGAGAAAGTGAGTGCTGGAAGAAGCGCGCCAATTTGGACAGATCTGGATTTGGCAAAACCGGTCGGGAGAACCGGCAAAGCTCGCACTACGCACAAGGATCGAAAGGATTCGGAACTGGGAAGACCGGTAAGGGGCCAACCTTGGTAATAAAGCACGAGGAAAATTTGATGAAGAAGACCACTTCCAAATCGGAGGAAGTATGGTATGTTGATTCCGGTGCGTCGAAACACATGACAAGGCACGAAGAGTGGTTCTCTTATCTGGAGAAACCGGATCAACCGGGAGTTGTCGAAACCGGAGACGACACTCCTCACCCAATCGTGCATATTGGAGAAGTCCCTTTGTGCCACGTCGGACAGAGGGGGAAGCTGATGAACGTATTACACGTTCTGACCATCACGAAGAACCTAGTGTCGGTTGGACAGATTGTCGACCAGGGGATGCAGGTGCGGTTTACGCACCTCGGGTGCTTCATTGAGGAAGAGGGCCAAGTCATGGCGCAAGGGCACAGAGACGGGAGGATGTTCATCCTCGACACCAATGACGTTGGCACCGCTTTTTTCGCCAAAGGATAGAAGGTCGAATCGAACATCGACCTGTGCCACAAGCGGATCAGCCATGTCAATTACCAGAGGCTTCAAGCCCTGCAAACAAAACCAGTTGTTTTCGGTTTGTTGAAGTTCAGTGGCCGAAAGGCCCAAATATGTGAAGCCTGCCAACTCGGGAAGCAACACTAGCTTGCATTCCCCACCGAAGGAAACCATAGCCATAACAAGCTCGACCTTATTCATTCAGATGTATGGGGACCGGCACAGAACGTGCGTCTTGGTGGGAGTCGATATTTCATCTCCTTCATCGACAACTACACCCGACACACATGGATCTACCTCATTGAGTGGAAGAGCAAAGTCTTCGACTGTTTCCGGAACCTCCAAAGCATGGTGGAGCGGGAATTGGAGAGAAAGATCAAGTGCCTACGGTTAGATGGCAGAAAAGAATATTTTTCTGGCCAATTCAACAGTTATCTGCAGCAAAAAGGAATTCGGCGAGAGTTCAGTTGTAGATACACACCGGAATAGAATGGTGTGGTCAAAAGGAAGAATCGGTCGATCATCGACGCGGCAAGGGAAATGCTGGAGGAGAAGAGCATGCCCTATTTCTACTGGGCAGAGGCGGTTCGGATGACCGTCTACATCCAAAACCGGATCGGTGACAAGGTGTCCGCGCACGAGCTATATTACGGGCGCAAGCCGAATTTGTGACACCTTTAGATATTCGGTAGCATTGCATATGTGCATGTGCCAGATGCGAAGCGGAAGAAGTTGGATGCAAAGTCGGAGAAATGCATCCTGGTCGGTCACTCGCATGAGCAAACGGGGTATAAGTGTTATAACCCCCAGACAAAGCAGGTCCAAGTTAGCCGGGATGTTGAGTTTGATGAGACGGCATCATGGTATGCCTTACCGGCTCCGACCTTTGACCCCGACCCGATACCGGAGGATGAGGCAAGTGAGCCTGAATCGGTCTAGATAGAAGATGAAGACGTCGGCACTCTAGAAGAGAGTCCGATCTAATTTCGGTTAAGCGGATTGAATGAGCGGCTGAGTCGGGATGACCGGTCGGATGAGGAACTAGCGAGTAGTGGAGACTCTGTCATGCTGTCCCCACGCAAGGAACCGAGGAGACGGTTCACGCGCAAAGAGAAGGGGAAGAAGAAGATGCCGGAATACGAAACCAGCAACACCGAGTCGGATCGGTGCGAATCCGACTCCGGAAAAGATGAAGGCGGATCGTCGGGAATAAAGTCCGACCTAGCCAAGAAGGGCCCCAAACCGGTTAATACCAAGTTACGCCGGTCTTCCCGCTAGAAGAACCCCGTGACGCGGTACGAGTACAACGAGTACATGGCGCATCACTATGCATACATGAACAAGGTGGCTAAGATGCGTGAGTCGGAGAGCTACGCAAAAGCGGCAAAGGACGCACATTGGCATGCCGCTATGGAGGAAGAGGTGCGGGCACTTGATGCCAATGACACATGGGACCTAGTTGAACCTCCCCGACGTTGTAAACCAATCGGATGTAAGTGGGTGTACAAGATAAAGTACAATGCCGACGGTTCGGTTAACCGGTACAAGGTCCGACTAGTGGCGAAGGGATACGTGCAGACCCACGGAATCGACTACGACGAGACCTTCGCACCGGTAGCGAAGATGACGACGGTTCATGTGTGTTAGTGGTTGCTGTGGCAAGGGGGTGACATCTTCACCAGATGGACGTGAATAATGCTTTTCTTCAAGGCAATCTTAAAGAAGAGGTCTTTATGACCCAACCCCCCAGTTTTCAGTCGGAGATGAACAAGTCGGCGGTATGCCGGTTGAAGAAGTCACTTTATGGCCTGAAGCAAGCCCCCCGAGCTTTGAATGCGAAGATCACGCACCGGTTGCGTAAGATGGGGTTTGCAGCCTCCAAGCCCGACTCTTCATTGTTCATCCGGCAAGGTCCGGATGGTCTGGTTTGCATCTTGTTGTATGTTGATGATCTAGTCATCACTAGACCCGGCCCCGATGAAATCAGCCGAGTCAAGTCCCAACTGTTGGACGCATTTGAGATGAAGAACCTAGGGGACCTTCACTATTTCCTTGGGATCGAGGTGATCCAAACCCTCGACAACATATTACTCTCATAGAGACACTATGTGCTGAATATGCTGTACAAGTTCGGCATGACTGAATGTCGACCGATCTCCACACCTCTGGATTGGAACTAGAAGCTCTGTCCCGATTTCGGACCGGCATGCGATGAGAAGCGGTTCGGACAAATCGTCAGAAGCCTTATATATTTGACCATCACCCGACTCGACATCTGCTATTCGGTCGGTGTGATTTGCCAATTCATGCAGAAGCCGACCGTAGACCATCTTCAGTGTGCGCACCGAATACTGCGATATGTGAGCGACACGGAGGATCAGGGACTATTATACCGGCGAGGTATAACCAAAGAGCTAGTCGGTTACATGGATGCCGATTGGGCCGACGATGCATCAGATCACTGATCCACCTCCAGATATATGTTTTCCCTTGGTAGCGCAGTTGTTGCGTGGAGCAGCAAAAAGTAGCCAACAATGGCCCTTTCGAGCATTGAGGCCGAATACTAGGGCGCTATCGTTGCCACTTGTGAAGCCATTTGGCTTCGGCGACTGCTGCAAGACCTGTGGATCGAGGTGCCGACCCCGATCATAATCTACTGCGACAACATAAGCAACATGCAGCTCGCCAAGAACCCCGTATTCCATGTTGGCACAAAGCACATAGAAGTGCACTACCACTTCGTGCGTGAGCGTGGCCTGAGTGGTGAAGTCGAACTTTGGTATGTTCATATGGATCGGCAAGTTGCCGACATCTTCACCAAACTGCTCGGATCAGACAAGTTGCAACACTTCACCGAAATGCTTGGTGTTTAGCATCTCGACGTGCCACACTTGAGGGGGAGAACGGGCAAAGACACTAGAATGGGCAAAGGCAAAGAGACTGTTGATTGCGCCGGTAATGGAAGAACTGACAAGGGGAGAGACAAGAAGAAGAAAGGAGCCGAGTCAACAGAGGATGTTGACACATCCAAACAAGTCGGAACAAGCGGCGGCGGCTGTTGGAGACAAGGCCGTCAATGCGGAAGATCAAACACCATTCGATTCGTGTTGAATACCTGCGTATGACAGTTTCTAAGGTCGTGCACAGAGATGGAGAGAGAGAGAGAGAGAGAGAGAGAGAGAGACACAAAGAGTCTTTCTATTCAATAAGACAATAATACAACCAACCTTACAAAAAGGTTACAAGGTCACTTTATATAGTGACCGACTTAGGGCAACTACCATTTATGCTAATTACACAAATGGCCCAAACTTGATCTATACAAAGAGATAGTGTGAATACGTCCATTATACACTTGTATTCGACACTCCCCCGTAATGGGCATATACATGGGTTATCTAAGATTACAGGTATAAACCTAGGTTCTCGGACGTATCAGTTTTGTTCGAGTCGGCAGGGTCCGAAGGCAGAAGACCGGACTGGTCGGGTCGGAAGAGTTGAAGCCGATCATTAAGGAACTGATGTCGGTTGTCGGAAACCATCCTGCGCTGTGTCCGGCTCTAACCGGACTGATTTGTCGTTACGCCCATCTGATGCCGAAGGGACCGAAAGCGGTCTGCCGAAAGACACTTGGTCATTCCATCTGCGACATTGTCGGTTGTCGATATTTTCTCTAGACCGATTTTCCCTGAAATGACGCAGTCCCGAACGAAGTGATATCGAACGTCGATATGTTTGGAGGCGTTGTGGTGAACCGGATTTTTCGACAAGGCAACAACACCTTGACTGTCGCTGTAGACAATTGGGGCCGAGTCATGGTCGACTTGTCGAAACGTGTGCGCCAGCCGGCCGAGCCACAAGGCTTCTTTTGCAGCGTCGGACGCAGCTACATATTCTGCTTCGGTCGTTGAGGTCGCTGTGCACTCCTGAAGTTTCGACTTCCACGAAATTGCTCCATTGCCGAATTTGAAGCAGTATCCAGTTGTTGATTTTCGACTGTCTATACAGCCGGCGAAGTCCGAGTCGGTGTAACCGACTACGCCTGAGGTTGAGTTCAGACCGAAAAGAATGCCGTGGTCTTTTGTGCCAGCCAGATATTTGAACACATGCTTGACTGCGTTCCAATGCGATCGGCCAGGATTGTGCATAAATCTGCTAACGACTCCTACGGCATGAGAAATATCAGGCCGTGTCGCGACCATCAGGTACATAAGGGAGCCGACTGCCGGTGCATACGGTACCGACTTCATATCTTCCCCCTCCGGACCGGATGTCGGGCAGTCGCGCTGAGAGAGCCGAAGATTCATGGGGAGCGGGGTTGAAGCAGATTTGGCTGATTGCATGTTGAAGCGTTCCAAGACACGTCCGATATAGTCGGTCTGAGACAAAAAAAGATGTCGTTTATCGCGATGCCGACTAATCTTCATGCCAAGTATGTGTCGTGCAGGACCGAGGTCCTTCATGGCAAACTTCAACCGCAATTGCCGAATGAGATCGGCAAGTTCGCCCGCGTGGCGTCCAGAAATTAGCATGTCGTCCACATAAATGATGAGGAAGATGGGTGATCCATCTTGAGCTGTGTTGGTAAAAAGACAATGGTCCTCATCGCTTTTTGAGAAGCCGATCGATTGGATGAAGTCGTCGAACTTCTTGTACCATTGTCGTGGTGCCTGTTTGAGGCCGTATAGACTCTTCCTGAGTCGGTAGACTAGATGTTCTTGGCCAGGTGCAACGAAGCCTTTTGGCTGCTCCATATAAATTTCCTCTTCAAGATTACCATGGAGGAAGGCTGTTTTGACATCTAGCTGAATCAGCTCCAAGTTGTCGGCTGCCACTACGCCGAGTAGAAAACGAAGGGTTGTCATTTTCACCACTGGTGAAAAAATCTCGTCGAAGTCGACGCCATATTCTTGTCGGAAGCCCTTCGCAACTAATCTGGCCTTGTACTTTGGGGTGGTCGAATCAGACGTCTCTTTTAGTCGATAAACCCACTTGCAAGGAAGAGCACGTCGATTCTTAGGTAATTCGACCAGATCCCAAGTCTTGTTTGCCCGAATGGAGTGCATTTCCGACTCCATCGCCAGATGCCAGGTGGCTGAATCGACAGATGTCGATGCTTCTTCGTAAGACGTCGGTTCGCTGGCGTCGGTGAAGAAAATTCCAGGAGAATACCTCTCCAGAGGTTGCGACAGTCTCTCGGATCGTCGAGGTATGATTGGACTAGTCGTATCGGGTATCGAGGTCGGATGGTCCGAAAGCGAATTATTCTGCTGTGCCGAGTCGGAGTTGTCCGAGTCGGTAGTGGAAGGTTCAGCTACCCGTGAAGCTGACCGTGTGTTAAGAGCGGGGCCTTCTTGAAGGGTCGGCACATCGGAAAATGTTACCCTTCGGACTTCGATCGGTTTTTCGACTGATGGATTCATAGCCGACTCGTTGAACACAACGTCCGAACTTCGAACGATTTGTCTGCGTTCGGGGTCCCAGAGTCGGTATCCCATTTCGCCGTCTGATCCATATCCAAGGAAAATGCATTTCCTGGACCGAGGTGCAAGTTTTCGGCGATCATCTTTCGGAGTAAGGGCGTACGCCTCGCATCCGAAGATCCTCAGCTTGTCGTAATTCGGCTTACTGCCGATCCATAGTTCCTGAGGAATTTGAAGTCCTAGAGGTCTGCTTGGCGACATATTGATTATGTGTACTGCCGTGAGTAGAGCCTCTGCCCAGAAGCCATCCGACAGTCCGGAGTGTTGGAGCATGGAAACTATCCGTTCTTGGATTGTCCGATTCATGCGTTCTGCAATCCCGTTTTGCTCCGGACTGTGTGGTGCCGTAAATTCACGTCGGATGCCGCGTTGTCGGCAGAATTTGACGAATTCTTCTGATTTGAACTCTCCCCCATTGTCGGTCCGAAAGCATTTCAGTTTTCGGTCAGTTTGATTTTCTACCATAGCGAGCCAATCGGAGAAGATCGAGAAGACACGATCTTTGGTGCGAATTGGATAAGCCCACACCTTTCGAGTCGAATCGTCAATAAAACTGACGAAGTAAGAGGCACTGCCGAGAGACTGATGCGGCATTGGGCCACAGACGTCCGAGTGGACTAAATCGAGAGGTCTCGTTTCTCTTGGTGCTGATGTCGGGTGTGATGCGGCTGCTTGTTTGCCATACTGGCAATGTTCGCAGAATTGATGGTCCGAGAAGGAGAGTTTAGGGATGTATCCGGCTCTAGATAGGTGCGTAATGCCGGCCTTGCTGAGGTGTCCTAATCTTCTGTGCCATAGTGATGACACAGGTATATCCACCAAAAACAGGTTACCCTCTCTGAGCGTAACATGTAACGGATACAATGAGTGTATCTTGGGTCCTCTAGCAAGCAGGAGGTTCCCCCTGTGGAGTGTCCACCCTCCCGAAGAAAAACCGGCACGAATGCCGTCTTCATCTAGTTGTCCGACTGAGATCAATGGTCTTGAGAGCTCGGGTACATGTCGGACATTGTGAAGTACAAGTGTAGAGCCACTTGCAAGGTTGAGCTCTACTGTGCCGATTCCAATGATGTCACAGTGTTGCGAGTTGCCGACTCGAACTGAGTCGGAGTGACGGATCGTATATTGCCGAAATTGGGATCGATGAGGAGTCACGTGAAATGACGCGCCCGAATCTAAGAGCCATGTGCTCGATTCTTCAGTCGTGAGCAGAACTTCTGATCCGACTGGATTTTCGATTGATAGTATATTCGGGTCGTTTGGTAGCACATCAGCTGAGAAGCTGACGTAATTGATCTCCTCATGCCGGCCACTCTTCTTGTCTGATTTCTGAGACTTGTCGTTCTTGTTCTTGAGTGCGCGGCAGTCGACTTTGATGTGTCCGGGTTTCTTGCAATAGTTGCAAATTCGATTATCCCGTGACTGGCTCCGTCTTCGCTGATTGTTCGGCTGCCGTGAGGAATCTCTTCCTCGTATGTTCGATCGTTCTGTCGAACCTTGTACTACATAAGCGTCGTCTGTTGAGTCTTTGGCGAAAGACTTTCTCCGAGCTGCTTCGGTCAGGATTGCGCTCGTGACTTCGGAGTATTTAACAGCTGTGGTTGACGCGTTGCACACGGTTGTGACGAAAGTTTCCCATGATGAGGGAAGGCTGCTCATGAGTATCATTGCTCTGAGTTCATCCTCGATTGCCGTCCCCTGAGATCAGATTTGGGAGCTTATGCTTTCGTACTCATTGAGATGTGCTTGAACCGAATCTGATTCTTTCATTCGCAAGTTGTAGAGGCGCCGGATCAGAAACATCTTCGTTGCAGCGACCTTCTTTTCATAGGTGTCCGACAGTGTTTTCCACAGTTCGAATGCTGTCGTACACGATTGCACCGTAAAGTATACCGATTCCGATAGGTGCATCCGAATCGTGGCGCGAACGATTCTGTCCAGCTTCTGCCACTCAATTGGTTTGTATCCTTCTGGAGGTTCTTCATTTTCGATGGGATCGATTTGCCCCTTGACTATGAGATAGTCCTGCATTTGCTCCTTCCAGAAGTTGAAGTTCGATCCATCGAACTTTCGTAGACTCATTTCTGACGAGCCGGATGTTGATATCATCAAATTTGGTTTCGGTTGACGAAGCTCGGTTCGGAGTTGACTACGAACCTTGTTGGAGTGCAGCCGGTTGGCTCACCCGATATCGTTCTAGTCGGATTCGAACCCGAGTCGGTTCGGCTTAGGATATATGTATTGTTGAACTTGCTCGAATTGACTCCGGTAACTTGAGGGACAGAACCGACTGGTCTTCCCGAATGTTGCCGAGTCGGAGTGAGCCCGGTTCGCTTCCGAATATATATGCCAAGTACCGATTATTGAAACCGATTGTCTGGACCGATTCTGCTTCGGGTGACTGCAGCGACGAGAGAGACGGATCCAACTGATCCTCCCGAATGTCGATCAGCCGGATGAAGCACGAATTGGGGTTGTTGTCTTGAGACCGATCTGCACCAAGTGGTTACAATGAGCGGCGAGCAGCGTTTGATGACCTCTTCGGATGCCGTTTAACCGAGTGGAGCACGATCGTGTCAATGTTGCACAAGGGGATTTCACCTCGAGCGGTTACGATCACAAGGAACAGAGTACAACCGGCTGGCTTACTCCAAGCGAAGATGATCTAACGCGATGAGATGCAAGCCTCGTTTTTCTTCTTCTTCTCTCTTCTCTGTTTCTTCGAATGACGCGAATACTGTGCAGGCTGTGACGAAGCGAAGAACCGAATGCTGTGCAGGCTGAGACGACGGCCGACAGCGGGTTGAGAGACCGAATACTGTGCAGGCTCTGATACCAGATGTTGGAGACAAGGCCGTCAATGCGGAAGATCAAACACCATTCGATTCGTGTTGAATACCTGCGTATGACAGTTTCTAAGGTCGTGCACAGAGATGGAGAGAGAGAGAGAGAGAGAGAGACACAAAGAGTCTTTCTATTCAATAAGACAATAATACAACCAACCTTACAAAAAGGTTACAAGGTCACTTTATATAGTGACCGACTTAGGGCAACTACCATTTATGCTAATTACACAAATGGCCCAAACTTGATCTATACAAAGAGATAGTGTGAATACGTCCATTATACACTTGTATTCGACAGCGGCGGCAGAGTCAAGAAGGACAGAGCCGACCAGAAGAAGAAGGCCAAGACTCGGACATCGTCCAATGTGGTAAAGGGCCTGGAACCGAAAGACAAGTTGGATTCGGAGGAGCCGGATCAACTAAAGGCCAAGTGGACACGGACGCAGCGGAAGTCGATGCCATCGCAGAGTAATCAATGGATCGGCAAGCACCGGAGTCGTAGTAGCGAGGGAGCTGAATTGGGCCTGTTGAGCAGATGAGCCGACCGAGAAGGTCAAGGTGCCCATAACAAGAGGGGTCACGACAAACAGATCTAGACCGGACGAGGAGCGCGAGCGAGGCGGAGCGACGCCAGAAGGAGCCGGGTAGAAGGACCGGTTGCCATAGATGTTGACACTACGACCGGACCTCAAGTTGAGCTTGAGGGGGAGTGTTGAGCGGCAAGCTCAACTGGAGCCGGATCGGCTGAATAAGCCTGAGCCGGTGAGCGAGACGGATCAGTGAGCCAATGAGCACCTGGTGAGCAAAAGAGCCGGTGAGCTGGGGAGCTGGTTAGCCGAGTCTAGCGGTAACCGGAAGCCGAGTAATAGCTTAGATTACTACGTAGTTATTGTCTCGTAGTTAGTGTCAGACGCTTGTGTGAGCATTGAAGTACGTTGTACTTCTGTCAGTCCCATGAGGACTTGTATAAATAGTGTTGTTGAGCACGTTGTATTTATGGAGTGTTGATATAATTTTTGAATCGAGATTCTTATTCTGCTCTCTCTGTCTCTCCCGAGTACTCTTTGTATTGTGTGTATTATTCTCTCTCTCTCTCTCTGCTGCTACACAGCCAAGCTGTTGTCTTACGCTTCCGCACATACGTTTCGACAGTTTTCAGCCACGTGCCCTAGTCGATGTCACGATTCATCGTGATACATTAGATAGTACACGCAATTTTTTGCAAGACATGAACCAAATGTTGCACATTGCCAAAGAAAATGTCAAAATAGCTCAAGATCATGCTCGATTTTATGCTGATGAGGAGAGATGTCCTCGTGCATTTACTATTGGTCAAAAAGTTTTTTTGTGTGTCCCTACTGACTCTATGTCATTGTCTATAGGCAAGTGCGCTAAGTTTTCCCCACAATATTGTGGCCCATTTGAAATCCTTAAATGATTTGGGTCATCTGCTTATCACCTTGCCTTGCCCCGTAATGTTGGTATTCATCTTGTTTTTCACGTCAGTAGTCTAAAACTTTTTTTAGGCTCTGTGATAACACTATCACAATCCAAGATCTTGTAACATTAGAGTATTTTTCTTACAAACATTATGTTCCTGAACAAATTTTTGATTCTCATACTAAACGTTTATATTCTAAAGAGATTCAGCTATTCAAGATCAAAAGGATTGATAAACCTATTGATGATGCCACATGGGAACGTAAGCATACTCTTAAGGCACAATTTCCTCTCTTTATATTGCAAGAGTGCAATCTTTTAGAGTAGGGGAGTATGTTATGTACACATAACGTTGGTGAGGGTAAGTCACTAATATTTACATTACTGAAGGGTATGTTCACTAATGTTAAAAAGGGGGCTAATGTGATTGGATAGAAGAAATGATATTTGCAAACACTATCATGATTTGGGCAACCAATGAATGGAGACCCTTTTAGAAAGGCACATCTATTCAAGGGGCCTAGGAAAATGTATAAATATGAGGCTTAACTACCTCATAAGGACATTATGTCGGAAGGCTACTGTCTTAGACACCGGTGGTGTAGGCTAGGCTTTCGTCTCGACAATCGTGTAATCTCTTCCAACGTCGATGGTAGGTTGGCTATGTCTAGATCATAGCTCGGGGGTGGTCGGGTGGAACGGGTTCTTCTATCCAATCTATTTTTCTTCTTTTACTTTATTTTGGTATATTGATTCGTAATAGACTCTTAACACCTGGTGGGGATCATGTCGGTTTCTCGCTAGCGCTACCGTTTGTGTTGTGTTTTGGGTCAACCTCGACTATTTACCCTCTCATAATAGAAGAAGTCGCGTCGACGACTTTACTTGCACTCCTTTGCCCATTCGTGTTCCAATTCTTGGTGAGGGCCACACATGGTTGCTCATGTCCGTTCATGTTCCAGTTCTCGGTGAGGACCACATGGTCGCTCATGTTCGTGTTCCAATTCCCATTGAGGATCCTATGGTCTCTCACTCTTGTTCATGTTCCAGTTCCCGATGAGAACCACATGGTCGCTCACTCCCGTTCGTGTTCTAGTTCCCGGTGAGGGCCGCATATGGTCACGCACGTCCATCATGTTCAAGTTCCTGGTGAGGGCCACACATGGTCACTCACGTTCGTTCATGTTCGAGTTCCCTGTTAGGGCCGAATGGTTGCTCACGACCATTCGTGTTCAAGTTCCCGGTGAGGGCAGAATGGTCGCTCACTCCCGTTCGTGTTCGAGTTGCCAATGAGGGCCGCATGGTTGCTCATGCCCGCACATGGTTGCTCACACTGTCGGTGTTCTAGTCTTCGGTGAGGGCCACACATACTCGCTCACGCCCATCGGTGTTCCAATCTCCGTTGAGGACTGCATGATTGCTCATGTCCGTCGGTGTTCTAGCCTTTTGTGAGGACCACACATGGTCGCTCATGCCCATTCTTGTTCCAATTCTAGGTGAGGACCGGATGGTCGCTCACTCCCGTTCGTGTTCTAGTTCTCGGTGAGGACCGCTTGGTCGCTCACTCCCGTTCGTGTTCCAGTTCCTGTTGAGGACCACATGGTCGCTCATGTCCGTCGGTGTTCCAGTCTTCAGTGAGGACCACACATGGTCACTCACTCTCGTCGGTGTTCTAGTCTTTGCTGAGTATCGCACATGGTCGCTCACGCCCATCGGTGTTCGCGTCTCTGGTGAGGACCGCACATGGTGGCTGATGCCCGTCATTGTTCATGTCTCCGGTGAGGACCCCACATGGTCGCTCACCCCCGTCAGTGTTCGTGTCTCCGGTGAGGACCGCACATGGTGGCTGACGCTCGTCATTGTTCATGTCTCCGGTGAGGACCCCACATGGTCGCTCACCCCTGTCGATGTTTGTGTCTCTAGTGAGGACCGCACATGGTCGCTCACGCCTGTCGGTGTCCAAGTTCTCGGTGAGGATTGCACATGGTCGCTCACGCCCGTTGGTGTCCATGTTCTCGGTGAGGACCTCACATGGTCGCTCACATTCACTTGTGTTCCATTCTCCGGTGAGGAGTGTTCATGGTCGGCCACTCCTCAACGTACTCCAGTTTTCTCTTTCCACTTGCCCCTACACAATGCTTCCGAAAATGCAATCGTAAAGGATAATGTCATGGACATGACAATAATCATGTCAAGATTTGAATTCTTGACCTCTTGTATAATAGTAAAATGTTATGTTCTAACCAATACATCCAAATACATGGTCATATTATGTATTCATAGATTATCTATTTGAAGTGCTAGGAGTTTTTCGGAAGTTCTTGAACTAGAAGGTGCTAGAAGGTGCTAGAGGGTTCTAGAATATTCTCCAGAGTATTCTAATGCATGTACTTTGACTAACAATATAAATACTTGTAACCTCCTTTGTCCCTTTCAAGGGATTCAACACCAGTCTTTGACACATCAATCTAGTATTTTTGTTTTGCCCCATCTTGTCTCCTTGATCTTCATCTTTGTCTTCATGCTCTTATGTTGTTCCTAGTGTCTTAAGCTCCATGCTCTGTCCTAGTTCGTGCTTGGTGTGTCTGTGATAGTTCAGTTTGATTCTCAATAGTATATAACCCATTAGGCTAAGAATTCGACACCAACAACTTTTTGCGGCAACACATTCCCAAAATACATGATGCAATTTCTCAGCCACAAACCCACACATAACACATGACCGATTACTCACCGATCCCCTTAGTAAATCACCTACTGGAAATGCATAATGAATCAACCACCGAAAATGCAATATCTTATTCATGCATTTAATTGACCAAAACAGTTTCCAAAATATCACCATATGAGAGGATGAGACATTACCTTCCTCCCAATACTTTTTTCCAACAGGTATCGACTCGGTCTGCTTCAACATAAAATTTCTCCCAAACGTCACCGAATATGTGAAGAAAGGGAGGACCTTATTTGAAGAGTCAGACATGGACAATTTCCAACCATAATCCGATGGATCCCACTACAGATCGTCAATTGGCCTAGAGTGTAACACCGAAATATGAGATGAGTAGTTAGCAATTAGTGGACTAGGATCAATATATATATATTTATCTAATCTAGCAGTTACTTGCACTGGCAACTGCTTCGGAGTGGACATGATTGGAGACTCCTCATCCACTAGTATCAACCTACCATTGCCCATAACTTTTGTGGAATGTTGGATCAACAATTGGCTTTTTATCATTGTCATCATTCTTCCTTGTCTTACATGTAAGAAGCTTTCAGGTATATTCTACTTCAAGTTCCTTGCGGAGTTATGTTTGGCAGATTGTCTCCTTGTTGGCTTTATGGGTTCTTTGGAAAGCTAGGTGTTTCAAGTTATACAATGATGAAAACAATCATGTTGTGGATCAGGTAAAGTCTTTTTGGAACTTCTTGGTACATATGATTAAAGGTGATTATGACAGTTATAAGGGTTCTAGAAACACAACTATTCGGGAAAGAAGGAGAATTCGCTCAGTTTGGTCATTTATTCCTATAAGGTTAGATGCAGGATCTGAGGTCAGGTGGAACTACGTACCACCTCGTTGATTGTTCCCGCCACTGGCACCATTCTTACTGCAAACAACATGAGTTAACATAGAGGAGGCAGTTGTGGCATGTAGGAAGGCTCTTTTAATGTAGAAGGTGTTGATGATAATCGGAGATAGCTAGATGGTGGATTTGGACATGAGGATGAGGGATGATGGTGTGGGGGTTGAAGTAGAATATTATGAGAAGGTGAGGAAATTTTTTACTCAATTTTTGGCTGTCACTACAAGATTTTAGCGGTAATCGATGGAAATCCTGAGATAATTGGAGATGGCGTTTTCTGTGGATAGGAGGAAACTGGTTTTCTGTTTTTGTGATCAGGATGAGTGATGTTGGTGTGGGGGCTGAAGCAGATTATTATGAGAAGGTGAGGAAATTTTTTACACTCATTTATTGGCTGTCAGTACAGGATTTTCGTGTTAATCGGCGAGATGGCAAGAGGGTCAGCGAGATGCTTCAGATGTGGGTTGAGTTAAGAAGATGTTATGGTTCTCATAGGTTGAGGGATGATGGCGATGGGGTTTGAAGCATATTTGTCATGACGAGAGGATGAGTGGTGATGGTGTGAGGGCTGAACCAGATCATGAGGGGATGAGGAAACCTTTTTCACTTATTTTGTTGCTACTTGCACAAGACCTTGGTGGTAATCGGCGAGATGGTTGATGTGGATTTGAATGAAGCAATTTGTCTGTTTTTATGAGTGATGATGGTGGGGGGGGAGCGAAGTAGATCATGACGGGATGAGAAACACACTAGACTCATTTTGTTGATATTTTGTACAGGACCTTGGTGGTAAGCGGCGGCGAGATGGTTGATGCGGACCGAATGAACCATAATTTTGTTTTGTGAGAAGGTTGAGTGAAGATGGTATGGGGATCAAAGCAGATTTGTTTGAGCTGAAGAGGACATAGATCATCTTGTTTTATAGAGAGATTCATTACAAGTACATTTTCAATATTCGTGGAGATGGAGGACATGGTCGTTTCGATATGGGACAGGATTGATGGGGGCTATCCAAGGCGGTCCATCACATTTTACCCCAAGCGGCATGTGCATCATGGACTGTTTTCATGTCTTCAATTGCAGCAATTGAAGAAGATCTCGACGTACAAAACATTTGCCAAATAGCAACAACTAGTGGACAGTCACGCGATGGTGAACAACTTTAGTATATGCGGAACCAAATGCAAAGATGGAGTTTTTAGACTACCAACCATGGTGGACAACTAGGGTATGTTGAGTATGATTACCACCAAGATATGTATTATCTTGGACCACAGGAATTTGTTTATATGTTGAGTTTGGTTATAGTGAAGAGCTTTAGTATATGTGGAACCACATTTAGCCAATTTTGGCTGCAACATGAAGTTTTTTAGAGGCCCTAACAAGGGGCAATTTAAGATGTGTTTCAGACGCTTCATACTACAGATATGGTCTTGGAATGTAATGGTGATAGAGTTATAGAACATGGTTATTTCGATGTATCATTAAATGTTTTCAGATGTTGGAGATTGATAGTATGGTCCTTAATTTCTATCCCCTTTTTGGGTGGTATCAAAGGTGTTGTTGGCAAAGGCTGAGAGTTTGTTTCATGGATTATATTTAGGCTTATCTTGTCAAATGCCATCGCTTCATAGTTGGTCCTTTTTTTGATGATAGATACTTGTGGAGTGGAAACTATTATGTACAATTTGTATTTTGCCTTTGGCATTGTTAATTTTAATACCAAAGGAGAACATTTTTTGTGGAAAAAGAAGAAGTATATAACCCATTTGTAAATAGTTCTTAAGTTGCTTAAATACTTCATCCTCTTTGGATCGACTTAAACGATACAGAGGTATACTTATTGATGCAACACCAAGTATAATATCTACACGATGGTCTATATTACGTTTAGGAGGTAACACATAAAGTGGTAGTTCACTCGTAAAAATATAACGAAAATCATTTAAGATTTCATCGAGTTATTGTTCAAAACATGATAAATGATTCGAGACACTATTGATATTATAAATGCAAAGGTTCGGAGCAAGTACACAATAAAATAAAGAAGAATAATACAACTCGAATATTGATGAAGAGGAAACAATCGAAAGAGATTGTTTTTTTACACATTGAATAAAATGAGTACAATTGTTCAGTACAAAGGTAATGGAATGGTGACCCCAATCAATAGATAAAGAAGAGTTTTTATTATAAAACCAGGGATTACCAATATTACATCAGTGGTAGAAAGATTCATTACATGGAACTCTACTTCCTCTATATAAGTATCAACCGAAATTCCTAATGAATGAATCGCCTCATTGATGTATTGTACCTACTATTCCATCAGCCAAGTATCACTTACGATGGGTTGGATTCCCCATATCTAAACCAAATGATCATTCACAAAGTTGTGTGAGCTTCCCGAATCAAATACAAATTGTATAGGAGATCCATTAATATACCCATTTGCATGTAGTAAAGCATTGGGTCCCAATACATAGTGAGGGAAAGAACATTTACAACCACTTAAATAATGTGTATAGATCTTAAGGACATGAAGAGTCTGACCTTTATTGTTTGCAACTTTTGTTTTGTTGTTGTGCCCTTTCCGTCGGAGCTTTTGACATTGCTCTTTTGTATGACTCTTCTTTTTACAGACTACACAAAAACGATTTTGTCGCTTATAATCATGATCCATGAATTCGTTGGATGTCTTGTGTTTCCTAGCAAATTGTGTCTCCTTCGTTGGTCCTTCTTCGAAGTGCGTTGATAACGAAGAGCTATTTAAACTTTCCCTTCAAAGGATTTGGGATTATTATCATGCACTATCCAGTGATAGTCCGAATTGGGGATGCCATTGACAAAACAAGCTATCAACCAATTATCGCCTTCTAGACTAGATTTCTGGATGTGGTTTCTAGCATGGTGAACATAGTTTTCTAGCGAGGAGAAGTTCCGACTAGAGAGGTTCATTAAAGCTTGTGCTGCCTTAGTTCAAGATGGAGGTTGCAGAAATTGAACATTGAAAACTTTGACAAAGTATGTCCAGGTATCTGGCAATTTCCCCAAAGTGCGGAGTCCACACCACTAGGTGGCGACCTTAGCCCCTAGTTTTCTACCAACGTATGCAATCTTCGTACTATCTGACTTGGGATAGAGTTCAAAATGAGACTCCCATTGGCCCAGCCACGTGAAGATTGCTTCTTTGGTTCTTGTTGGAAGCAATGTCGTCAGTGCGGAAGATCTTGAAGCACTCGATTCCTGTTTATTCCCTGTGTATGACAGAATGTAGGTCGTTGCACAGAGAGAGAGAGAGAGAGACACAAAAGACTCTTTATTTCACAAAGCAATCATACAACAACCAACCTCACAAAGAGGTTACAAGGTCACTATATATAGTGACCGACTTAGGGCAACTACCCTTTATGCTAATTACATAAATGGCCGAAACGGGATGGTGTGAATACGTCCATTATACACATGTATTCGACACTCCCCCGTAATGGGCGTATACATGGGTTATCTAAGATTACAGGTATAGACTTAGGTTCTCGGACATATCAGCTTTGTTCGAGTCGGCAGGATCCGAAGACAGAAGACCGAACTGGTCGGGTCGGAACAGTTGAAGCCGATCATTAAGGAGCTGATGTCAGTTTTCGGGAACCATCCTGCTCTGTGTCCGGCTCTAACCGGACTGGTTTGTCGTTACGCCCATCTGATGCCGAAGAGACCGAAAACGGTCTGCCGAGAGACATTTGGTCATTCCATCTGCGACATTATCGGTTGTGGATATTTTCTCTAGACCGATTTTCCCTGAAATGACGCAGTCCCGAACGAAGTGATATCGAACGTCGATATGTTTGGAGGCGTTGTGGTGAACCGGATTTTTCGACAAGGCAACAGCACCTTGACTGTCGCTGTAGACAACTGGAGCCGAGTCATGTTCGACTTGTCGAAACGTGTGCGCCAGCCAACCGAGCCACAAAGCTTCTTTTGCTGCGTCGGACGCAGCTACATATTCTGCTTCGGTCGTTGAGGTCGCTGTGCACTCCTGAAGTTTCCACTTCCACGAGATTGCTCCATTGCCGAATTTGAAGCAGTATCCGGTTGTTGATTTCCGACTGTCTATACAGCCAGCGAAGTCCGAGTCGGTGTAACCGACTACGCCTGAGGTTCGGTTCGGTCCGAAAAGAATGCCATGGTCTTTTGTGCCAGCCAGATATCTGAACACATGCTTGACTGCGTTCCAATGCGATCGGCCAGGATTGTGCATAAATCTGCTAACGACTCCTACGGCATGAGAGATGTCAGGCCGTGTCGCGACCATCAGGTACATAAGGGAGCCGACTGCCGGTGCATACGGTACCGACTTCATATCTTCCCCCTCCGAACCGGATGTCGGGCAGTCTCGCTGAGAGAGCCGAAGATTCATAGGGAGTGGGGTTGAAGCAGATTTGGCTGATTGCATGTTGAAGCGTTCCAAGACACGTCCGATATAGTCGGTCTGAGACAAAAAAAGATGTCGTTTATTGCGATGCCGACTAATCTTCATGCCAAGGATGTGTCGTGCCGGACCGAGGTCCTTCATGGCAAACTTCAACCGCAGTTGCCGAACAAGATCGGCAAGTTCGCCCGCGTGGCGTCCAGAAATTAGCATGTCGTCCACGTAAATGATGAGGAAGATGGGTGATCCATCTCGAGCTGTGTTGGTGAAGAGACAATGGTCCTCATCGCTTTTGGAGAAGCCGATTGATTGGATGAAGTCGTCGAACTTCTTGTACCATTGTCGCGGTGCCTGTTTGAGGCCGTATAGACTCTTCCTGAGTCGGCAGACTAGATGTTCTTGGCCAGTTGCCACGAAGCCTTTTGGCTGCTCCATATAAATTTCCTCCTCGAGATCACCATGGAGGAAGGCTGTTTTGACATCTAGCTGAATCAGCTCCAAGTTGTCGGCTGCCACGACGCCGAGCAGAAGACGAAGGGTTGTCATTTTCACCACTGGTGAAAAAATCTCGTCGAAGTCGACGCCATATTCTTGTCGGAAGCCCTTCGCAACTAATCTGGCCTTGTACTTTGGGGTGGTCGAATCAGACGTCTCTTTTAGTCGATAAACCCACTTGCAAGGAAGAGCACGTCGGTTCCTAGGTAATTCGACCAGATCCCAAGTCTTGTTTGCCCGGATGGAGTGCATTTCCGACTCCATCGCCAGATGCCAGGTGGCCGAATCGACAGATGTCGATGCTTCTTCGTAAGACGTCGGTTCGCCGGCGTCGGTGAAGAAAATTCCAGGAGAATACCTCTCCGGAGGTTGCGACAGTCTCTCGGATCGTCGAGGTATGATTGGACTGGTCGCATCGGGTATCGAGGTCGGATGGTCCGAAACCGAATCATTCGGCTGTGCCGAGTCAGAGTTGTCCGAGTCGGTAGTATAAGTTTCAGCTACCCGTGAAGCTGACCGTGTGTTGAGAGCGGGGCCTTCTTGAAGGGTCAGCACATCGGAGAATGTTACCCTTCGGACTTCGATCGGTTTTTCGACTGATGGATTCATAGCCGACTCGTTGAACACAACGTCCGAACTTCGAACGATTTGTCTGCATTCGGGGTCCCAGAGTCGGTATCCCATTTCGCCGTCTGATCCATATCCAAGGAAAATGCATTTCCTGGACCGAGGTGCAAGTTTTCGGCGATCATCTTTCGGAATGAGGGCGTACGCCTCGCATCCGAAGATCCTCAGCTTGTCGTAATTCGGCTTACTGCCGATCCATAGTTCCTGAGGAATTTGAAGTCCTAGAGGTCGACTTGGCGACATATTGATTATGTGTACTGCCGTGAGTAGAGCCTCTGCCCAGAAGCCATCCGACAGTCCGGAGTGTTGGAGCATGGAAACTATCCTTTCTTGGATTGTCCGATTCATTCGTTCGGCAATCCCGTTTTGCTCCGGACTGTGTGGTGCCGTAAATTCACGTCGGATGCCGCGTTGTCGGCAGAATTTGACGAATTCATCGGATTTGAACTCTCCCCCATTGTCTGTCCGAAGGCATTTCAGCTTTCGGTCGGTTTGATTTTCTACCATAGCGAGCCAATCGGTGAAGATCGAGAAGACACGATCTTTGGTGCGAATTGGATAAGCCCACACCTTTCGAGTCGAATCGTCAATAAAACTGACGAAGTAAGAGGCACCGCCTAGAGACTGATGCGGCATTGGGCCACAGACGTCCGAATGGACTAAATCGAGAGGTCTCGTTTCTCTTGGTGCTGATGTCGGGTGTGATGCGGCTACTTGTTTGCCATACTGGCAATGCTCGCAGAATTGATGGTCCGAGAAGGAGAGTTTGGGGATGTATCCGGCGCTAGATAGGTGCGTGATGCCGGCCTTGCTGAGGTGTCCTAATCTTCGGTGCCATAATGATGACACAGGAATATCCACCAAAAACAGGTTACCCTCTCTGAGCGTAACATGTAACGGATACAGTGAGTGTATCTTGGGTCCTCTAGCAAGCAGGAGGTTCCCCCTGTGGAGTGTCCACCCTCCCGAAGAAAAACCGGCACGAATGCCGTCTTCATCTAGTTGTCCGACTGAGATCAATGGCCTTGAGAGCTCGGGTACATGTCGGACATTGTGGAGTACAAGTGTAGAGCCACCTGCAAGGTTGAGCTCTACTGTGCCGATTCCGATGATGTCACAGTGTTGCGAGTTGCCGACCCGAACTGAGTCGGAGTGACGGATCGTATATTGCCGAAATTGGGATCGATGAGGAGTCACGTGAAATGACGCGCCCGAATCTAAGAGCCATGTGCTCGATTCTTCAGTCGTGAGCAGAACTTCTGATCCAACTGGATTTTCTATTGATAGTATATTCGGGTCGTCCGGTAGTACATCAGCTGAGAAGCTGACGTAATTGATCTCCTCATGCCGGCCACTCTTCTTGTTGTTCTTGTTCTTGAGTGCGCGGCAGTCGGCTTTGATGTGTCCGGGTTTCTTGCAATAGTTGCAGATTCGGTTATCCCGTGACTGGCTCCGTCTTCGCTGATTGTTCGGCGGCCGTGAGGAATCTCGTCCTCGTATGTTCGATCGGTCTGTCGAACCTTGTACTACGTAGGCGTCGTCTGTTGAGTCTTTGGCGAAAGACTTTCTCCGAGCTGCTTCGGTCAGGATTGCGCTCGTGACTTCGGAGTATTTAACAGCCGTGGTTGACGCGTTGCACACGGTTGTGACGAAAGTTTCCCATGATGGGGGAAGGCTGCTCATGAGTATCATTGCTCTGAGTTCATCCTCGATTGCCATCCCCTGTGACGAGATTTGGGAGCTTATGCTTTCGTACTCATTGAGGTGTGCTTGGACCGAGTCGGATTCTTTCATCCGCAAGTTGTAGAGGCGCCGGATCAGAAACATCTTCGTTGCGGCGACCTTCTTTTCGTAAGTGTCCGACAGTGTTTTCCACAGTTCGAATGCTGTCGTACACGATTGCACCGTAAAGTATACCGATTCCGATAGGTGCATCCGGATCGTGGCGCGGACAATTCTGTCCAGCTTCTGCCACTCAATTGGTTTGTATCCTTCTGGAGGTTCTTCATTTTCGATGGGGTCGATTTGCCCCTTGACTATGAGATAGTCCTGCATTTGTTCCTTCCAGAAGTTGAAGTTCGATCCATCGAACTTTCGTAGACTCATTTCTGACGAGCCAGATGTTGATGCCATCAAATTCGGTTTCGGTTGACGAAGCTCGGTTCGGAGTTGACTGTGAACCTTGTTGGAGTGCAGCCGGTTGGCTCACCCGATATCGTTCTAGTCGGATTTGAACCCGAGTCGGTTCAGCTTCGGAACTTGCTCGAATTGACTCCGGTAACTTGAGGGACAGAACCGACTGGTCTTCCCGAGTGTTGCCGAGTCGGAGTGAGCCCGGTTCGCTTCGGATATATGTGCCGAGTACCGATTATTGAAACCGATTATCTGGACCGATTTTGCTTCGGTTGACTGCAGCGACGAGAGAGATAGATCCAACTGATCCTCTCGAATGTCGATCAGCCTGATGAAGCACGAATTTGGGGTTGTTGTCTTGAGACCGATCTGCACCGAGTGGTTACAACGAGCAGCGTTTGGTGACCTCTTCGGATGCCGTTTAACCGAATGGAGGACGATCGTGTCAATGATGCACAAGGGGATTTCACCTCGAGCGGTTACGATCACAAGGAACAGAGTACAACCTGAGGGCTTACTCCAAGCAAGAGGATCTAACGCGATGAGGTGCAAACCTCGTTTTTGTTCTTCTTCTCTCTTTCTTCGAATGACGCAGGAAACCGAGTGCAGAGACGACGGCCGACAGCGGATTGAAGGACCGACTACTGTGCATGCTCTGATACCAGATGTTGGAAGCAATGTCGTCAGTGCGGAAGATCTTGAAGCACTCGATTCCTGTTTATTCCCTGTGTATGACAGAATGTAGGTCGTTGCACAGAGAGAGAGAGAGAGAGACACAAAAGACTCTTTATTTCACAAAGCAATCATACAACAACCAACCTCACAAAGAGGTTACAAGGTCACTATATATAGTGACCGACTTAGGGCAACTACCCTTTATGCTAATTACATAAATGGCCGAAACGGGATGGTGTGAATACGTCCATTATACACATGTATTCGACAGTTCTTTCCTTTTTTTCTCCCATAAATGGCTTTACAACAAATGATGGTTCACCTTGGCGCTCATAAGGTCTATTAGTATCACGTTGTATACTAATGACACGTTGTCGGGGTAGTTGTGGTTCGTGCGGCGAAGTCGCAAGGACTAAGGTTAAGGGGAGTTGAAGGAACTTTTATTAGGCTTGCGCGCAAATGTTAGGAAGATAAAGGATATGAGGAATAATAGTTTAAAGTAATATGTGTGAGAGAGAGACTAGTATAGATAAAAGATAGAGGCAATGTATGATTCAAGACGCAAGATAGAGACAAAGTATGATTTAAGACAAAAAAGTATATGATATGAACATGATGTATATTATGAATACAAGATTTTACCAACTTTACAATGTTTGGTAACAAGATGAACCCTTTCTCTATCGACCCTTGATTCGAACTCTTGACTCCAACTTGGAAACACGAGCCTCTTCACCAACAAGCTAACTTGTTTGTTTTTTTTTATTATCTTATTTCTCTAACTTTCTCTTGATCCCTTTGTTTTCCCTTTCCCCTCTTTATATAAGTGTTACCATGCATATGGTAATGTATGGGAGCATGGCATGCATGCAATGCATGAGTTACATGTAATGCATGATCGCCATTTGGCGCACATGCATTGCATGTGATGAATGATGGCTATGTATGAAAATAGATATGGGATAACTATAATGATGAAAATGCATTCTAAAATAACTAACCTAGCTTAGTGGTGTATACTTGGTGCTTGGTATACAAGGTTGAGGGTTCAAGTCCCTCAATTTTACTTAATACAATATATAGCTTCATTCTTATATCATGAAGCACATTTATTACACACTTTTACAAATAAATAGCCTAGCCTAGTGGTATGTACATTGTATATTGTTTATAAGGATGTGGGTTCAAGTCTCTCAAATATTATTAAATACAACATTTAAGCTCATTTTTATATCGTGAAGCACATTCTTCACGACAACGTGCCTCAAGAGCACTATGAGATTGTCAAAGTTCAAAAATCTCGTGCAAGGTAGAATTAAGGAAATTTTGTATTTGTAAAAAATATGACTCAATGGGGATTGGCCTAGGAGGATTTTTCCTTCAATTCCTTCTGCTTGGGTGAATGCCATTGGGTCGTTATTACGAGCCATTGAATGATAATTTCTAGCAAAGAAATAGGATAAGGTTAGCCAAATAGTCATAACATCATGTCGTGATGTAAACATATCATGGGCAAACATCAATCAATATCATTATCTCACGTCAATACCCTTCTAGACATATGGGGCGAGGTTCAAGATCAGGTTAATATGGTAAGACAAAGGTGTTTTAAAATTCATGGGGGTGACAAATGAATCTTATTTCCCCCTTGTTAACAAGAAAAATATGTAGGTACGTTACCCAACCTCAAGTCTCAACATTACGATGACATACCCCAAAGTGCAACCTAATGGTTAAGCCACACAAGCCCTCTTTTCGTAGTAGCCCACATGACCCGTTACATGGTTACATAATTACGAATGCCTTCCGTAATGATGATCTTATGGTGGCATCGTAGCCATGTAACGAGTGAGGAATGTTGGATGCATGTGTCATATGGGCGACCTCACATGAAGTGGGTCAAGATCTATGCTCTCAACATCATTGTGGCTATGATCATTTCATTCTAACATGTAGCGAAATCGAGGTGACCAAGGGAAATAAAATAAATAAACAAATTGTTTGAAGGATGGTGACTACGCCTTTCTCACAAAAAATGTGAGGATGCCCACCAAGTTCCTTTCCCCGAAAAGTACAACGTTCGATATTCCAAAATACTGTAATAAACACTAATATACACATATTTATGTTTATCACATGTATGCGATTAAATGCGTATACACATAGAATGAACCATACGTATCATACGTGCATTCACATTCGAGAATGATTCAATCAAACGTGTATGGTAAATCATCTCAAAGTTGAATTGGATTGACAAGTTTGATTGGATTGACTATGGTCTATATTATATATTGATTCACTCTCAATCCCTATAAGTGGACTCTAATCCATTGTGAACCACCAACATAAGTATGGTTGCAATATTTGCATTGTATCACATGCATAATTTTGGGATGCGTCTTAAGAATCAAGACATCTCTATCATCCTCACTTTAGAACTTTACAAAAAAAGGAGTATGAAGTACAAAGATTGAATCAAAATATGTCATTATAAATTATAATCAAATGTTCAAAAACTCATAAAATGTACATTCGAGAATATGAAGAAAACATGACATAGGCAATAGTAGCATAACAACTTATCACTAGGGTGAGCTAATTTCTAATAACAAAGAAAGAAAGAAAAAGAAGAAAAAAGAAACGATCACAAACTCATAAAACCTATATTTGAGAATATAAAGAAAACATGACATAAGCAGTAGTAGAATAACAATTTAGCATTAGGGTGAGCTAATTTCTAATAACAAACAAAGAAAAAAAAGTAACATGACACTAACAAGAGGATATGAGAAAGTTGGGAATTTAACTCAAGACACAAGCAATAGTAACATGGCAACTTACCACTAGGTTAAGCTTATTTCTAATAACAAAAAATGAAAAAAAACAAAAAAACAAATATAAAATTTTGTACGAACAACAGAGAGATGATAAAAATGGGACTTGAACCCAAGACATACACAACAATAGCCTATCTTGTTACCACTAGGATGACCTAAACTTATGATAAAAAACATGAAAAATAAGAAAAAAAAAGGAGCACGTATTTTTCCCTTTTCAAACGTTTTCAATCGTTTGAATGCTTGCACGTACATGAATATTACGTTCTATGCGTATACATGTGATTAAATACGTAACATAGCCAATGAATGATATAATCGAGATATGTAATCGAGGCATATAGCCTCTACGCACACGAAACATCCATAATAAGGATGAACGTAATATGCAATTGAGGTATTGACGTCTTACGCATACAACACAATTTGCATAATATCATTTACATAGAAATTGAGGTATTGAGCTTATACGCATACGTAAGATATGTATGTGAACATAACACACAATTGAGGTATTAACCTCGTACACATACAACACAAATCACATGTCAAATATACGTTAAATGAGGTATTTACCTCATACACATGTGTATACGTTTTATACAACAAAGTATTACCACTACAACATAATTGAATCAATGAAAACAATTACATATTGAATATACATGATTAGATTGGGAGAAGAAAGAATAGAATAAAAATTAAGAAAGGGTTACCAAATTTCCTTTGTTGATAGCTATCTGGATCAAGCTCAATCGCACATCGATCGATCACCATCCAACAAGAAGAAAAAGAAAACAACCAACAAAAGAAATATTAGAAAAAAAACGCAATGGAAGCGTGGTCGGCCCATAACCCACAACTCCTATGATCGAAACCTGACTCTGATACCAACTGTTAGAGCTAGATCCTAATGTGAGCATATGATAGATAGATAGAAAGGAGAGAGAGAAAGAACGGTGTTGATTCACCTGACCACCCTCGAGAGAAGGGATTGAGACGGACTCGAGCCTTGATCGGCGTCCCATACCACTGTCATGGCTTCAAGCCGTACCTGGTCCTGACAAGCTCGCTACAAGAGTTTGATCCACCATAAGGACAGAGTCAAAGCCTTAGTCAAGAGATGTCAAAGGAGGGTAGCTAGGCCTCATATTTATAGCCAAACCTAAGGCCCCCAGGCAAGTTCACACTTGACCTTAATGGCTTGTCTCAATTGCAAGGATTAAAAGTAATCCTTCCCTTCCTTACACTCTTGTTTAACCCTCACACTTTATCCATGTGTATAGAATACTATGGTATAATCTTACCACGGGATATTATATGATCATACCCATAACATTACATTCCCCCATTAAGCATTACTAAAGACATTGCATCTTGTCCTAATAAAAGTATGAGGTTAAAAGCCCATTGTATACATTAACCCAAAAACAAAGGACCAATTAACATGATCATAAGCTTTCTCTAAATCTAATTGCATCATAATCAATTCTGGTTGAGTGTTTCATCCATAATTCATGGCCATTTGAACGTTCAACACATTATGCAATATATTCCAGGTAATTGTGTGTTTTCACCAAAGAGAGAGAGAGAGAGAGAGAGAGAGAGAGAGAGAGAGAGAGAGAGAATTGGACAAGGAAGCTTCAGACAAGAGTGCCTCACGCCCAATTGTTGTTGCAGGTAAGTCACACATACACTCTTCTCTCTCTCTCTCTCTAAGTGAGTGAAGAATGTGTGTCTATGTGAGTGAGAGAGAGGAGCATAGCTTGTCGTTCTATGAAATCCTACATGCGTCACTTTGTGAAGCCCTATATGAGTCGTACAATGACATTCGGGTGTCACAAAACGTGTCACTTACAATGTCACACAATGACAGTACAATATCGATGTTGTTAACAATGTGGTTTGTGATGAACTTTGATGACCCTAACACCCCTTTTTGTTGTAGTGGAATCGCAAACACAATGCACATGGTCATCATTGAGGAGTATTCTAATCTCCATTCTAGCATCCAAATATTTATTGATCTTCCATTCTCCTAATCCATTTCTTGTTTTAGGATTGTACAATGAGCAATCTATTAGTTGTTTCACGTTTTCTCTTTCTAGGATTAGTTCCGTTATAGTTTTCCACATTGGATATTTGTGATTTGTGAATTTCTCTACTACATATCTCCTTGTCATAATGTTGGATGTTGACGAAAAGACATTGGATAAGCATAGGTTTTCTATTTCTTCTTTAGAGTATATTTTGTTTCAGGATTGGCCGGTTCAATCAAAGGAAATGTGTAATGTCTTGTGTTTTACTTAGAGATGAGGGGAAAGATCCAATAAGACAAAGAGGATGGAGATAGATAAATGGATAGATTCTATTATCTTCTTCGGAGGTCAAATATGACTTATGAGACCAACAATATTACATTCCACAGAATACATGTGAAAGTGAATATCGACTCTTAATGTTCAAGAACATTACCAGTGGATGTTGCAAGCGAGAGTGCACATTGTGACCATGAGAGAAATTTGTACAAGGATTGGGTTTGGTCAAAGATGGATGAGGGGAAAGATCGAATAACACAAAGAGGATGGAGATGGATAAATGGATAGATTCTATTATCTTCTTCGGAGGTCAAATATGACTTATGAGACCAAAAATACTACATTCCACAGAATACATGTGAAAGTGAATATCGACTCTTGATGTTCAAGAACATTACCAGTGGATGTTGCAAGCGAGAGTGCACATTGTGACCGTGAGAGAAATTTGTACAAGGATTGGGTTTGGTCAAAGATGGATGGAAAGCATAGTCGAATATGATCAAAGGTAGAGCACTATATCAAATTGTGGTACCAAGACTCCCAAACTTGTTTCAGGCAAAGTGTGCATAGTCGAGCACTCTCATCACTTGTGGCCCAACACCGTCTCACATCGCAATGCATGTGAACTAAGGCACATGGAAGCAATCGTTTGGATGGCAGACAACGTGATGGGCTCTAACATGTATCATTGTGTAGGGTTTCCCTATTCGACGAAGAATACAATGGATAGAAGAGATAAGACAAACTTCCTAAAAATATTGTATATTCATTATAATAAAGTGCTATTATATAGATTGGCTACAAAACAAACATTGAAGAAGAAGATGCATATACTAGGTGTCTAATGTCTCCTATTTTTTCTTTAGGTAGACATTAATATATATTATATCTTATTCACTTGTTTCTGCATGTAGGAAGTAGGAGTAGGAAGTCTGGGGATGTGTTTGAGCCGATAAGTAGTTATGTTACATAGTCGTGATCTTTTACCTTTACATCGCATCTAACCAAATATGTCCCTGGTTCTCAATTTCAGCACTTTGACATTCCGTGAGGTGTTGAACATTAGGTAATCTTTTCTATCGAATCCTTCGATTTCTCTATGGGGGGCTTTGATAAGTTGTTATTGCATCCCATGTATTATATATGCATATCTATTGCTTTGACATTCATGCATGATATGGCATAGTGAATTTATCATTGATTATAAATACATATATATATATGTGTGTGTGTGTGTGTGTGTGTGTGTGTTATACAATACATATACATACATATATATATATATATGTATATATATATGCATTCCTCTAAACATTCATCCATGATAGGACAAACGTTCCTAAATGGGTGATTATAACGCTCCATATAGCCTTTTTGTCCTATCCTTTTCTGTCTTTTTTCTTATTATTCGCCTAATTATTGCCAGCAAGACGGAAACCTCTGACGGGGGTTTGATCAGCAACTGTAGAGTTGTTGATCCTATGTATCATGTATGGCGTTGACATTCATGCATTATATCGAATAATGAATATCATTGGTTGGTTATATATGCATATGTACTTATATATATTATATATGCAGTGCTTTGACATTCATCCATGATATACAATCCACAATCGATCAAAACAAAACATGCGTCAACGATAGTGTTGTCAATCGATCAAAACAAAACATGTGTCAACGATATAGAATCATCAATCCATCAAAACAAAATATACTTTACCTATATATATATATGTATGTATGTATGTATGTATGTATACATGTAATTGGATGACCACCACATAGTGTTAGATAATCAAAAGAGGATAATAGGAGTAATGGAACCATATAATTGCATCTTTGGTACCATTGTTGTAGCTTCTGTTGTGTAAAGGCGTCCCTCCTTGCGGGGGAGTCGGCCGAAAAGTCGACTTGAGTGTCGACTGGTCGAAATCGGTCGAAAAGCCGATTAGAGTCGAATCACTGAAATCGGCCGAAAAACCGAATTACCGAATTTGGTCGAAATTCGGAAAGTAAAAGAATAGTCAGTTGCGAAGAACCGAATCGGGGGTTAGCTGATCGAATTCGGTGAGAGAGTCAAATTCGTACTCAGTCGAATAGACACACATATACATATACATATGTCTTCTACATTCAAAGAAGAAATCGACTTAGTATATATATGCTGACAGACCTGGTAGTGCGCCTGTATGTGGGATAACTCACTAAGAGTGAAATAGTGAGAAAAGGGGAAAACCTACATAGCGTATGTGAGGGTGTGAGATATATATATATATCTGAGAGAAAAACGAGGAGTGTGTGTTGTGTAAATCTGAGAACGACTGGTTTTCTGCACAGTAGTGGTTGTGTAAGAGTATACGAACTCAGAAGCTAAGTAAGAAGAAAAGAAGAGTGAAGCAAAAGAGAAAAAGATAGTGAAGCTTCGGAAGCTTCGGAAGGAATAGTCACCTGCGTGCTAGAGTTTGAAGAGCTTGACTGAAATCGTGGTTTCAGTACAAGCTCATACCAAATCAGGTTTCATTGTTCTATGATTGTATTCTGTCATTTCTCATAGTGAAAGCTCTGTTCCGTGGTTTTTACCTAAATCAGGGTTTTCCACGTAAATTGTGTGTTCTTTCTTATTTCCTGTTTGCGTCTAAGTTCAATTTCTGATTTCGAATCGGAGTGAAGTTTTTACAGCTTCTTTAGGATTTCTCATGGTGCATTTATATAGGTGGAAGAAATGTGCTTATGAGTCGGACGCGCGCCTGCCTGGGCCGCCATTGCTTGTTCCCATCCTAGGTCACCTACCGAATGTCTTCTTCGGAAGAAAGCCAGCGTATCAATATTTCGCCAACCTCACACACAAATATGGGCCCATCGTCTCGCTCCGCCTCGGCTCCACACCTGTCATTGTGGTCTCGAGCCCGGGACTCACGAGAGAGGTGCTCCACACCCACGACGAGACCTTTGCCAACCGTCCCACCTTCTCGAGCTCTCAATTCCTCACTGGTAGAGAGGGAGACAAGGCCATTGGCATGCTTCCTTACGGCGAGGAGTGGAGGCGAGGCCGGAAGCTTTATAGCGATCACCTTCTTTCGGCTCCCCAGATCCATGAGTTCCAATCCAATGTGATTTCTGACGAGATCCAGCACCTCATTTCCGACAAACTTCGGACCGTCAGCACCAAACTAGTCAACCTCACCGATTTCTTCGATAGGCTCATCGAGAATATCATATGCCGCATCTTGCTCTGGCAAACCCCCTCGCAAGTCATCGGCTCTTCCTCGGCTCTTCGTCTTTCTCACCTGATGCGAGAAGCTGGTGAGCTTCTTACCATTCCTCTAATGAGTGACTATGTCCCTTGGCTTGGCTTTATGGATTGGAAAGCAAAGGCAGCCATGAAGAAATGGAGATCATCCTACAATGCCCTAATGGACCACATTCTGGCTGCGCGGGAGAAGGCCAACAACATGTCAGGAGATGTCACATCGCTTAGAGATATTCTGGACGTGCTTTTGTCACCGGAGCACAATTTTAGTAGAGGCACCATCAAAGCCTACATTTTGGTGAGTACCACTCTCTGATTCCACGATTATGACTACTTTATAACAATATAATGAACTATATCTATCATACTACCACAAAGGCATGACAGTAAATTATATCTATATTTAGTTCATTTTGACATGATATTAACGACAAGATCAACAATTACTATTACTATTCATACATATACCACAGGAGTTGCTCGGAGCTGCGACTCAATCATCGAGCACTACATTAGATTGGGCTATGTCGGAATTGTTGTCAAATCGACATGTCTTAACGAAGCTTCAAGCGGAGATCGATGAAGTGGTGGGACTTGAACGATGCGTCAATAGCTCGGACATCCCGCGCCTACCATATCTCCAAGCTGTATTGAAGGAAACATTCCGGAAGCATCACGTGGCTCCCTTGCTCTTTCCCCGGATCTCCTACGAGAGCTCTAATGTGGGGGGTTATACGATCCCGAAAGGCACAAAGTTGTTTGTGAATACTTGGGCCATAGGCCGTGACCCGGAGGTGTGGAAGGACCCTGAGGTGTTCCTACCGGAAAGATTTCTTGTAGTGCCGGGAGGAGGCAAGGAGGAACTGGTGGATTTGAAGAAGCATCACTTCAAGCTTCTACCATTCGGGGCGGGGAGACGGATATGTCCGGGAATGGAGATGGGCATGGCCGTTGTGCAGCTGGCTTTGGCAAGGCTTGTCCGTATAGGATTAGATAGATCCAAGACTCGTTGGCCAATTGCCGAGTATACGTTGTCGTAGTGTAATTCGCACACTATGAGAAAATTGCATTTTTTTCCCTCCGGATGGGACAAGGAGGAATCGGTAAAGAAGAATCGGTGAGAACCAGATGAAGGAGGAAGTAGTAAAGAAGAACCGATGAGAATTGGATGAAGGAGGAACCGGTAAAGAAGAAGCGGTGAGAACCGGATGAAGGAGGAATTAGTAAGGACCGGACCCAGTAAGGAGAACCGGATGAAGAAGGCCGGTGAGAGTCTCTCACCGGATGAAGAGACATATTTGTAAATAGAAGAAAGTATAAATATATATATTACATGCATAGGGCAAGATTCAAACCTTGCACCTCCATGTTTGTAATGTAAAGCCTTACCATTACACTAATATATCATTAGTGTTAAAACAAAGTAAACGTCCCACATAGAAAGGTAAGTTCACCCTAGGATAAACTTTAGTTAGAAGAAAATGCATGATAAAAGAAAAAGCTATGCATGCACATGTAGGGTGCATGAAAACCATAATCGATACAAACGCATCAAATTAGAAAAAGTAGGATCACTTTAGAAAAAGTATAAAGTCTATCTATAGAAAAAGCATGGATTGTTAAAGACTCTCTCATCACTATATAAGGATGAGGAGCACAATGTAATAGTGTGTGAAATACTTGGAAATTGGATATATTTCCTAAAACACCAATTAATATAATATATTCATGGGATCCATGAATTTGTGATCAAAATTGTCTCTTACTATCTAAATATTGATTAAATACACTAAACTTGTGGGATTCACGAGATTGATAACTTACCTGTTTTTCTACCTATTCATTTCTAGCCTTCTCTGATATTCTTCTTTCTCGTAGTCCAAAACCTCAACGGTTCCCGCCCGACTCACGCAACGATCCGACGCCGAAAGGCACGACAACGTACATGGGTCTGAGTTTGATTGGTGGTATCCAAGCTGCTTGATGTAGGAGTCGAACTTTTGGTACCACATCCTTGGTGCTTGTCTTAAACCATAAAGGCTTTTCTTCAATCGACATACGAGGTGACTTTCCTCCCATGTCACTGTGAAGCCTGCTGGATAAGACATCTAAATGTCTTCTTCCAGATCTCCCTATAGGAATGTTGTCTTTACGTCCATCTTCTCAAGCTCTAGGTCTTTTGTCGCCACGACCCTACTAGGAGCCGAAGGGTGGTCATCTTGACTACAGGTGAGAATATCTCGTCGTAGTCGACCCCGTGTTCTTATTTGAACCCCTTCACGATGAGCCGAGCTTTGTATTTGGGCTTCTCTGAGTTAGATTGATATTTGTACCTGGAAACCTATTTGCAAGGTAGCAACTTCCTTTCAGTTGGTTGTTCGACCATCTCTCATGTCCGATTCTGATGAATCGAATCCATTTCGGATTTCATGGCTTGTAGTCATGAGGTAGCAGCTTCCTTTCAATTGGTTGTTCGACCATCTCTCATGTTCGATTCTGATGAATCGAATCCATTTCAGATTTCATGGCTTGTAGTCATGAGGTAGCGGCTTCCTTTCAGTTGGTTGTTCGACCATCTCTCATGTCCGATTCTGATGAATCGAATCCATTTCGGATTTCATGGCTTGTAGTCATGAGTCGGCATCTAATGCGGCTATAGATTCTTCGTATGTGCTTGGTTTGCTTGCATCGGTGTAGTTGATGTAGTCGAGACCCGATTGATAAAACTTTTTTGGTCTTCTAACTCATCCAGATCTCCTGGGTGCCAAATGGATCGGTTCAGATCCTTCGATCGGTTATGTCGGTCAATCGGCATTTACCACTTATGTCAGGAGTCCTGTTGGATGACTCACCCTTGTAATAGGAGTTCAGCGATGTCACATCACCCTCCCCTGCTCCAGGATTGATTGACTTGAAGATAGGATTCTTAACCAACTCATGTCGACTTTTCCCCTTACCCTTTTTGGTGTGGTAGTCGAATCGACTCTGTCTCTATCAATTTTGTCGTTTTCGACTAGCACCTTGTTGGGTTTTGTCAATTTCTTAATGAAATCCATTTCGACTACACGACCTCTTTTGGATTCAGCGATGTCACATCACCCTCCCCTGCTCCAGGATTGATTGACTTGAAGATAGGATTCTTAACCAACTCACGTCGGCTTTTCCCATTACCCTTTTTGGTGTGGTAGTTGAATCGACTCTATCTCTATCAATTTTGTCGTTTTCGACTAGCACCTTGTCGGCTTTTGTCAATTTCTTAATCAAATCTATTTTGATTACACGACCTCTTTTGGATTCGGAGTCCACAGGTGTGGTGTCAACGTGGTCGATTTTGACTGTTTGTCGAATCTCTGATTCAACCTGGTGGGTTGGTCTTTCTACGACTTCTTTGTCGATTTCGAAGGAGACCTTTTCGCTCACTATTTTCTACTTGTTCCGTTGAGAGAGAATATAGTCTTCATTGAAGACCTGCATCACTGCTCCGGATCAATTTTTGGTTTTCTAGGTCCCATAGCCTGTAGCCAAATTCTCGATCGGTTCCATAATCAAGAAATATGCATTTCGTTGCATGGGGTGGCAAGTTAGTCCTTTTCTCCCTGGGGATGAATGCATAGGCTTCACATCTGAATATATAGACTCCGGAGCCTATCGTAGGTCAATTGTTTGCCTGACCATAGTGCCTGTGGCACTTTGAGCTTGATTGTTTTCGATGGCAATCGATTAATCAGATATATTGTCATCTGCAATGCTTTGGCCTAGAACTCCAACTTTAGTCCGGCTTGTTGGAGCATTGCCGTCACCCTCTCTTGGATCGTTTGGTTGATTCGTTCGGCCACTCCATTCTACATGTGTGTGTATGGAACAATTTTCTGATGTCGGAGAGGTATTTTTTGAAGGCGCGGGAGGTGCATTCACCTCCATTGTCGGATCGAAGTGTCTTCACTCTGTATCTTGATTGGTTCTCCACTTCAGTTGTCGACCGAGTGAAGACCTCAAGCGCTTTGTCTTTCGGCCTAAGTGAGTAGTTCCAAAATTTCAGTGTACAGTCATCTACAAATGTGATGAAGTACCGGGAGGCACCTAGTGATCGCTCAGGCATGGGCCCACATATATATGTGTGAACGAGCTGTAGGGGTTTTTGTATCGTCTTGTAATGGAGAGAGTGCGTCCTTTGGGCTTGTTTTCTATATCAACAATGATCATAGAAGTCCGTCTTCGCTTGTAGTTTCGGGATGTTGTCGACTGCCATTAGCCTATCAAGTTAGGCTTGAGACATATGGCCGAGTCGGCCATGCCATAAATTCGGGTCAATATTTTCGGCTACATTCAGTGCCCCTTCTGGATTGATCGCCATGATTGGGTACATGTACTTGTGTCCACTTCCAATCTTCAAGCTTCCTCGGTTGATCATCCATGTCAACTTGTTCAGAGTCGTTCTGTACCCATCTTCGGCTAACATGCCGATGGGGACCAGACTCCTTCTTAATGTGATACGTGTCGGACTTGGTGCAGGACTATCGTGTTGCCATTCAACAATTGAATTGGTACTTCGCGTACTCTAGAGATTTTGCATTCCTATCCATTTGCCTAGTCAAACCGTGTCGTTGGCGCCAACCGAATAGTTTCCTCTTTCCTCTTGATCGACCAACATTATGATAGGTCGAATTTGTCCGATCAATTTGTTCTCGACTTCATCCTTGTCTGTCTCCCCTCGTTCTTGACTGATTGGTATTGCGACCAGTTTTGTTGGCTTGTTCTCTCAATTAACTGATTCGGTCGATTGCCTCAGTCGAATGATAAACTTCTGCCGACTCAGCGATGGTGAGTCCCATCGATTTTGATCAAATATCCTCTGTGAGGACTTGCCTGGCTGTTTCCTCTAGATTTAGATTTGGTTGGCTATTGGCAAATGTCGTGCAGAAAACCTCCCAACTCGCTAGCAGATCGATAGGAGGGCAAGGGTTTTCACTTCTTCTTCAAAGTTAATCCCTTGGGAGGAGAGTTCAGACAACACCCGACTGAAGGTGTTGATGTGGGAGGTTGTTGGTTCTGACTCTCTCATCGTCATATTCATATTGAATAGTTGTCTGATCAATATCAATTTCGAAGATGACGACTTCTTTTCGTACACATCCTACAATGTCTCCTATAATGAGAATGTTGTCTTCTCTTTGGCCATGTTGAAGTAGATATTTTCGGCCAAATGCATTCGTATGGTGGAGCGTGCAATTTCGTCTATGGATCTCCACTCTTCGGCTGTCATCGAAGCAGTTTTTCACTGTGTCGAAAGGCTTCGACCTGTCTTCTAATGATCAACACATCCTACATCATCTCTTTCCACAAGGCAAAGTTTTTGCCATCGAACTTTCAGATTTCAACTCCTGTACCAGATGTTGAAGCCATGTTCTTTTTGAGAATGAGATTTTATTGACTTGGTCTTTTCCTTTGGTTGTAGGCTCTTCTCTCTGTCTTTTTGGCTATTCATCCCCGCCAAACAACAGGTCACTCAGATACCAGTTGAGGAATAGATATGCGTGGAAAAACGTGTGAGGACCTGCTAGTTTATGAACAACAAATGACACACAGATATGCAACACAAGAAGAAACAGTAGATCGATAGAGATCGAACCTTCAATGGAAGTTCTTGTTATTCTGCAACTCTCTCTCTCTCTCTACAAGGCTCAATATAGAATTACAATGTTACGTTAGAGCATATATACTAAGCCCTAACTATTTGGATGTATGGATCTTACGCGTGTAATTGATGTGTGTTGTGGATCCGGATACCAAACTAGAAGATAACCGGTTATAGTTGTTGGTGTTGAATGCCTTACCGTAACCACCCTTTGGTAAAGTGATCCGAAATGACACCTTTTGTTAGAGCCAACTCTGGCCCAGGAGTAACAAATTTTTGGCGACCACAATTACTGCAGCAAGTAGCGAACATCGGGAGGATGGATGATTAGGCCAATGAACGACCTCGTTGCCGAATGAGCAAGAAGACTAGCCAAGAAACTATGGAGGTGGGAGGCTTACCAGCAAGCAGCCGAGGAGATCTGATCGGGTCGGTCTTTTTCCAGTGTGATTCGGCGGGTCGCAGAGGAGTTACTCCGGTTACATCACAATCCATAGCCGGATGAAGGAAGTAGTTTGAGTAGTTTGCAACACATGGAATCCATCCTACAGACCCTCGCCGCGGGCAAGGGAGATTCGGGAGCATTCTCGGCTATAGAATCAAATTCGAACAGGGAGCATAGTGTTCAGTTCAATTATCGAAGTAGTCACGACACCCTGGAAGAGCTGGACGACGACGATTCAGAAAACAAACCAACGCCAGAACCGGAAAGGACAAAACCAACATCCCCATTTATGTGAAATAGGTTCGGACCAGCAAGGGAAAGACATAGACGAGCAAGTGCGTACACCACCACACAACCAATCGAAGACTCAGGAGGAACTGGCTCCAACATCACCACTCAAGTCACCAAAGAAACAAGCGGACCGAGTACCGACACCACCTCTGGCAATACCGATAGACGAAGACTCCATGCCATACGAGTATGCGAAATATCGGGATGACCAGGACGTAGAGGCCCACATCTACGCCTTTCTCCAAACATGGGAGGCGAACCTTGTTTCACAACGACTGACCGAAGCAAAGGCCGAACGCTCAAAGATAGCAGAATTCGGCATGACCTTGGAAGGACCGGCGGCACGATGGCATAACAAGCACCTTCCTAACAGTATTGCCACATTTGAAAAATAAAAGACAAAATTTCTATGCATCTTCCACTGATAGGTGGAACAAAGGGAGATCGTCGGTCGGTTCTATACGACACGGTAGGACCCAATAGAAATTGTGCCGCAGTTCATCATCCGATTCTAGACGTTGCACAGTCAACTCACCAGAGCACTACCGGAAGAAGAAGTGAAAGCGATATTTTTGGCAGTGCTTTGAGAACCGCTCCGAGCAATGTGCGCGGTAATAAATTTCTGAACTAGCACAATAGACCAGGTCATGGAAATGGACAATGGGAGCACTCCAATGAGCACTCCCTAGCGAAGAAGACCTTTGGTTTTGACAGGCCGTACAATGCACAACGTGCCTTAACCCCGGTCACTCAACGATAGAATGCACAATGAGAACACAATGCATGTTATGTCAGTCCCGATCACACACAATGGACCGATGTGAATATAATCTACGAAACCGACAGTCGGCACCAGTCCGGCAGATCGAACCCTAGACTGAGCGACAAAACGACGACGAATGGTTCAGGCGAGATGACTGCTACTGACCAATACAAGACATCCGATCCAATGACAAATAGGATGAGTATGATCGGGATCGTAATGATAGGAGCTGAGAATACAACCACAATAGGTATAATCCTGATCATTCCCCTACCGACCAATACAAGACATCCGATCCAACGACAAACAGGATGAGTATGATCGTGATTGTAATGATGAGAGCCGAGAATACAACCACGATAGGTATGATCCCGATTATTCCCCTAACTATAACAGAAGGAGGGATGACCAAACACAAGAGTATGCAAACTGGGAAGGATATCGGAATAACCGGCGCCATAATCGACAGAGAAATTTCTGAAGAGACGAGCATCGGGAGCTAGCTAGAGATTATCAATGTGAGCCGGATAGAAACACGACCGGTGCCAAATCAGAGCAACAGAGAATAGAGGAGTCCAACCGAGCGATAACCGCCTTTCAGTCCAGTAACACAGGAAAAGCGGAGTCTAGGAACACACGAAAAGTGTATTGTTATTATTGCAGGCAAGAAGGACATTATAGCAGTCAATGTTCGGTCAAGACCAATGAGAAACAACCGGCAGTGAACATGGTGATTGGGGAAGTGGCTGATATTCAACAAGTCACCACCCAATCGAAAGGAAAAACGTCAAAATGGGAGGCTCAGGAAGCAATCCAAAAACAGGCCACCGAATGGATAGAAAAGGCGAATGAATTGAACGTGACCGAATTACGAGTCTAGCAAATGAAACCTCTAAAGGAACCAACAGAGACCACGGACGAGAACCCAACGTGGTAGGCATTACAGGACTGCCAGATTATGCTAATGCAATTAGTGCCCCGATTCACCAAGGGGTTGAAATCGTTAGTGGCCCCACAAAACTACACACCGGCTCCTGCATTCTTTTCGAATGCGGAAGAAGGACCGGCCATCATGGACACGAGAAACCCTCCAATCATAGTCATCGTCAAGGGAACAAAAGTACCGGGAACAATCGTAGATGGCGGATCGGGAGTGAACGTAATTAGCCAACGTACCTGTGATACCTGGGGGATCCAGGAATGGGAACCATGCCCATTCTGGCTCCGGATGGCTGATACCAATTCGGTCCGGGCAACCAGACTACTTCGGGATTCGGAGGTCACAATCGGCGGACATGCATTCCGGATATCCGCAGTGGTTCTGCAGCTAAACGCACAATGAGCATATCCCTTGTTGCTAGGAAGACTATGGCTGCGGACGACGCACATAAAACAGAATTGGTAGAAGAATTTCATTACTTTCCGGCGAGGCAAAGCAAAAGTGTGAGTACTGACACACCCATGAATGGGTGCCAGTAAGGAGTTGATGCCACTATATGCGGAAAGCATTAACATGCTAGAAGGGCTAGTCGACAAAGAGGTAGATCGATACCTTGACAAACATCCAAGGATAGTTCTATTGTTCGAAGTAGACGTTGCGGAAGCAGTTACCCCGTATATCATGCAAACGGAAGAAGTTGGTGATGATCCGGATTGAGATGCAATCCGGAAATTACATCAAGCCCAGGAATCCCTGAAACAGGAAATGGAAGTATCGCAACGAGTGAGAGCGTCATAGTTGGAGGAACTGAGCCTCGGAACTAGGGAGAAATCGAAACTAGTAAATGTGGCAAAAGAAATGCCACTGTCAGAAAAATCATTGATGGTGTCACTACTGAAAGAATTACGGGACGTATTCGCATGGTCGTACGAAGACATGCAAGGATTGGACCCCCAGTTGTATCAGCACCAAATTCACCTGAGCAAGGATACAAAACTGGTAGCACAGAGACGATATCGCATGAATCCGAACTATGCGGCCAAAGTGAAAGAGGAGATTGATAAATTACTTTGAGTCGGTTTTATCCGGCCAGTGAAGCGGGCAACATGGTTAAGCCCGATTGTGGTCGTTCCCAAGAAAAATGGCAAATTTAGGTTTTGTGTGGATTACCGGAAGTTAAATGCAGCAACGGTGACGGATGCGTTTCCACTCCCATTAACAAATACGGTTCTAGACGTGGTAACCGGTCACGAAGTATATAACTTCCTCAACGGATTCAGTGGATACAATCAAATTCGGATGCATCCAACAAACCAGGAGAAGACAACATCTGTTACGGAGTGGGGACTATTCGTGGCGGTAGTAATGATGTTCAAACTAAAGATGGCGCCAGAAACATTTCAGCGAATCATTATGGACATATTCGAAAAATTCATTCCGGCATTTATGCAGGTGTTTCTAGAAGATTTTATGGTTTATAGCCAAAAGGGAGAGCACCTGGATCATCTCCGGTTATGTTTAGAGAAGTGATGGGGATACCGGCTTAGCCTAAATCCAACAAAGTGTATGTTTGGAGTAGCAAGTGGGACGTTGTTAGGACATATCGTGAGCAAGGACGTCATTGCGGTAGATCCGATAAAGAAAAAGCTAATTTGGAAGCACAGCCACCGGCAAACGCCAAAGCACTAAGCCGGTTTTTAGGACAAATCCAGTGGCATAGCTGGATGCTCTGGTATTTGGCCAACTTTGCCACACCATTACACGTGGCCGTTCACCGAATCCAATTCCAATGGATGGAGCTGGAGGAAAGGGCATACCACGTGTTGAAATTGATGCTATCACAGGCGGTGATGGTGCAAACCCCCGGATTGAACCAAGAAATTTCATGTGTTCGTGGACGTGTCCGATATAGCGATCGACATCGTTCTCATGCAGCACACCGAACCAAGGTGGTACCAGATGGTGTACTACACCAGTCGGAAGCTCTCAAAGTCCGAACGAAACTACTCTACAATAGAGAGAGAAGCCTTGGGGATGGTTTATAGCGTAACAAAGTTCTGCCATTACCTCCTACGACGAAAATTTTCATTTCATGTGGATCATTCGACACTACTATACTTGGTCTCAAAAGCATCCTTAACTGGTAAACTAGCCCGGTGGACATTCTTGCTACAAGAATTTGAATTTGAAATATTCCACCGACCAGAAGTGCAACATGCGCTAACCGATTACTTAAGCCGGTAAGAATCCAGAGAAACCAAAGACGGTGTTGAGAAGGAGTTCTCGGATGCACAGTTATTAAGGGTAACTGTGGAGACGACGGCGGATGAAAGAGTGGTAGGAGAAGATAAGTGGCTTACCAACATGCACCAATTCCTATGCACCAGACTGCCTCCAGAGGAATTGAATTGGGATGAATGGAAGCGGTTGGCAGTACAGAGTCGGCATTTTTTCTTATTGTAGGACACGATGTACCATAAAAGAGCTGACGGAATCTGGCGACGTGAGGTCCAGAGTGACGAGAAGGACGTAATCCTACGAGAAGCCCATTGTAGCGTGGCAGGAGGCCACTAAGCCGGATACGCTATGACAAGGAAAATTGGGAGAAGCGGATTGTGGTAGCCCACAACACTGAAGAAAGCCACTTGGTATGCAAAGGAATACGACCTTTGTCAGCGAATGGGCCGACCGACGGAGCACTCACGGATGCCGCATCAACCGGTGTTCCCATTAGACCCCTTTCAAAAATGGGGACTGGATTTTGTCAGACCGTTCAAAATGCCGGCAATGAGAACCGGCAACCGGTACATAATTGTGGCAACCGTTTACTGTACAATGTGGGTGGAAGCCATAGCAGTCAGAGACAACACCGTTGTTGTGCCTTTCGGCACCGGATCGTTGCGTGAGTCGGGTGGGAACCACTGAGGTTTTGAACTAGGAGAAAGAAGAATATGAGAGAAGGCTAGTAATGAATAGGTAGAAAGATAGGTAAGTTATGAATCTCGTGAATCCCATGAGTTTAGTGTTTTTAATCAATATTGAGATAGTAAGAGACAATTTTGATCACAAATTTGTGAATCCCACGAATATATTATATTAATTGGTGTTTTAGGAAATATATCCAATTTCAAAGTATTTCACACACTATTACATTGTGCTCCTCATCCTTATATAGTGAGGAGAGAGTCTTTAACAATCCATGCTTTTTCTATAGATAGACTCTATACTTTTTCTAAAGTGATCCTACTTTTTCTAATTTGATACGTTTTTATCGATTATGACTTTCATGCACACTACATGTGCATGCGTAGCTTTTTCTTTTATCATGCGTTTTCTTCTAACTAAAGTTTATCCTAGCGTGAACTTACCTTTCTATATGGGATGTTTACTTTTTCTTTAACACTAATGATATGTTAGTGTAATGGTAAGGCTTTACATTATAAACATGGAGGTGCAAGGTTTGAATCTTGCCCTATGCATGTAATATATATTTTTATACTTTCTTCTATTTACAAATATGTCTCTTCATCCAGTTCTCATCGGGTCTCCTTACTGGGTCCGGTCCTTACCGATTCCTCTTTACCAGTTCCTCCTTCATTCGGTTCCCACCGGTTCTTCTTTATTGGTTCCTCCTTGTCCCATCCGGAGGGACAAAAATGCAATTTTCTCATAGTGTGCGAATTACACTACGACACTCGCCCCCTCTGAACCCGCACATCCTCCGGTATGTGCCGAAATTGTCGGTGCTCATTATTCTCCATCCGTAATATCCTCAGTTTGTCCCGCTATGTCATCTTTGTCTCTCCATTTTGAGCATATCTATTCTTTCCACCCGAACCATTGTCGCCATCCGATCCACCATATTCTTTGTTCTCTCTCGTCTTAGAATCTCGCGTTAGTGTTTATGTTCTTCCCGTTAGAGCCTTTCTTCTTTGTTGAGATGTCATCGTTAATAATACCTTTCAAATCCACTTGGCCCTTGTCATCCGTGGTAGTGTCTTTTCTTGGCCTCTTTCTTATCTTCATCAACCTTGATTTTTTTCCGGATCGGTCTCGTCCGATCGACTTTTGGTTGAGTCATATTAGCTTCTTTAAGATTCGTTCTTGTCCAATCGACTTTCGGTTGGATCGGCTTTCGATCGGATTCGTATTCGGCCGAAACAAACTCGATTGATCGGTTTTGACCGAGTCGGCCCCCTTCCGGGTCGGTTTTTGTTTAGATCGGAATTTCGTCCGGATCATCTTCCATCCGAACCGGCTTCCGACTTTACCTTTCTTGCCGCCACCTCCCGTCTCTCCGGTCTCATGTTGGTACTCGAACACAACCGCCGAAGTCTCTAGAATTAGTGGGTAGGAATCCTCGGTATTATCGTTCTCCGTTCTTTCACCCATAGCCACCTTCTTGGCTATCTCTCCGTCGTATGCATCGGATTCGAGCTTTGTTTTCTCTCCGCCACCTTCCATCTCTTCGATCTCACGTTGTCTTTCGAATGCAACTGCCGAAGTCTCTAGAACTAGCGGTGGGAAAGTCTACATATGGCCATCTGCTTCATCCATAGCCACCTCCGATTCGATGTCATCTTTCGTGGAGACCTCCTCAATCAAGTCCGCCTCGCACTCTTTATCTCCCTCGATCATGCAAGCATCGTTTATGCTTACCCCTTTTTCACCCGATGTTTCAGATACTTGTATTCCGAAACCTTCTTCCGTTCTTGAAGTGGTGTTCGCCACTCTCAAGTCATCGACCTTATCCTTGGCCGCCGTTCTTTCGCAAGACGAGAGGGTGACTTGTTCCACACTCTCTCCCGTGATACCATCATATTGTATTTTGGCCTTTGTATCAGCCACATCGTTCATCCTTAATCGATCATCCCTTATAGGCCATGTTGTTGCCGACGATATTCTCATCTTCCTCTTATCGTGTCCTCGGCATACTCTTTCGACTTCAACCCAATCCTCGGTAAGGCCATTTACACCGTCATCATCTTCGAGTTGGATCCCGATGTCCATCCTTTTTTTTTATCGCTCAATCTTACAAACATTAGGACTTTATCCTCCCCCAACAATCTTTGTTCCCGCTCCGAGAGTCGAGAAAAACGATGCTCGAACTCTAGGAATGCTTGTGTTGCACTTCGGTGGGTATTCTCCGATGTCACCCATTCATCGAACTGTCGCCGATCTTGTCCCTTCGGTCTCTCGTAATCATATGCCTCTCGTAAAGCTTCTTCAAAGGACCCCCATGTTGGGTTTTGTTGCCGTATCTTGTGGATTCTCTCTTGTAGCTCATCCGTGGCCACCCGACTGAAGGATATCACTTGCAATCCTTCCGGTATCCCATGTCACATCATCGCCCCTTTATAGTCACATAGATAACGTGACGCATCCTTTCCGTTGAATTGCTCGTTTCTTTGGACAAGACGCTCTACTTCCGATTTGATCTCCGACATCAAGCATTGTTCTTGTTGCATTCGCTCAATCATCATCATCATTATGCTCATCACCTCTTGTTGATTCTCCATCTCCTTGCCACCTGTCTTTACGTCGGGTTCACCACTTGTGTCGTGCATTTCGGCGCCGGATCGTTGCATGAGTCGGGTGAGAACCGCTAAGGTTTTGGACTAGGAGAAAGAAGAATATGAGAGAAGGTTAGTAATGAATAGGTAGAAAGATAGGTAAGTTATGAATCTCGTGAATCCCACGAGTTTAGTGTATTTAATCAATATTTAGATAGTAAGAGACAATTTTGATCACAAATTCGTGAATCCCACGAATATATTATATTAATTGGTGTTTTCGGAAATATATCCAATTTCAAAGTATTTCACACACTATTACATTGTGCTCCTCATCCTTATATAGTGATGAGAGAGTCTTTAACAATCCATGCTTTTTCTATAGATAGACTCTATACTTTTTCTAAAGTGATCCTACTTTTTCTAATTTGATGCGTTTTTATCAATTATGGTTTTCATGCACGTTACATGTGAATGCGTAGCTTTTTCTTTTATCATGCGTTTTCTTCTAACTAAATTTTATCCTAGCGTGAACTTACCTTTTTATGTGGGACATTTACTTTTTTTTAATACTAATGATATATTAGTGTAATGCTAAGGCTTTACATTATAAACATGGAGGTGCAAGGTTTGAATCTTGCCCTATGCATGTAATATGTATTTTTATACTTTCTTCTATTTACAAATATGTCTCTTCATCTTGTGAGAGACTCTCACTGGCCTTCTTCATCCGGTTCTCACTGGGTCTCCTTACTGGGTCCGTTCCTTACCGGTTCCTCCTTCATCCGGTTCTCACCGGTTCTTCTTTACCACTTCCTCCTTCATCCGGTTCTCACCAGTTCTTCTTTACCACTTCCTCCTTCATCCAGTTCTCACCGGCTCTTCTTTATCAGTTCCTCCTCGTCCCATCCTGAGGGACAAAAATGCAATTTTCTCATAGTGTGTGAATTACACTACGACACCGCGACATCCACAACTAAATTTTTATATGAAAACATTTGGTGCAGATACGATTGTCTGATCAAGCTTATTAGTGATAGAGCTGGACATTTCCTTGGACAGGTTGTGGAAAGATTAACGACATTCTACGTGGTGGTGCATAAGCGAAATATGCCATATTACCCGCAGGCCAACGGATTAGCGTAGTCCACCAATAAAATGCTCCAAAATATTCTCTAGAAAATCGTGAACAAAAACTGGACCAACTGGGATACAAAGCTACAAAGCGTGTTATGGGCATACTGGACGGTATACAAGACAAGTATTCGGATGACACCATTCTGGTTAGCGTTCGGGAAGCAGTCATGCGGATGGAATTTCAAATTCCTAGCTTACAGATAGAGGTTTGGGAATGGTTAAGTGAGAAGGAATAAAAAAAGATCCGGCTGGCAACTTTATGTGTACTGCAATTGGAACTGGAGCAAAGAAGATGGAAGGCGTTTGTTGACCAACATAGAAGGGGAAATGAAAAAAAGTTCGAAATCGGCAAGGCAGTAAATTTAGTGTTCCAGACCCGGATGGGTACGACGTCGGGAAAGCTACGGTTCCGGTGGACTGGACCATATTGGATAATGAGAGAATTTAAGGGGTCCTATCAACTTGGCATGTTAGCCAGTGAAGTCCTACAGAAGTGGGTTAATGGATTCCGGTCAAAACCCTACAACCGATGCCACGAAACCTGTTCAAGCAACTGGATGACGGAACCGAAGCCGGTAGAGGAAACTAGGAACCAATACCGGATTCGGCAAAGCTAGATACTACGGGAGAATAGTAGTCCTTGGTCGTGCTAAAAAAAGAAAAGAAAGAACGGACACCCCGAAAAGACATACCACTACTATAGGATAAAGGGGATGTTGTTACATCATCACTAAAGACATCCGCTTCTGTCCTCCCCGATTCTCTCCTGGATCTCCTCCCCTCAATCACCTTTATTCCTCTACTTGTGTGACCATAAAGTACCTATCAATCACAACTCTCTAGTATTCCTCAACACTTAAACTAACACTACACATATTTGTACATAACAACATTTCGTGTGCACCCTTGCACACCCCCGTTCACACACATTCGGCCCCCTTTCTACTCATAGTCGGAATTCCCCACGACAACGTAAGATTCGCATAACACATCAATTTTGAAAGTTCCAGACTTCAAAAGCACCGAGTCACTCATGCAGCCAATGGGAATTGTAAAAAGAAATGTGTGTGGAAACTTTGTGCACGAGACACAGTCGGCTCGGCTAGACAAGAGAAGAAAGTTAGGAATACATAGACTAAGAGTGAGAGTGAGAGACAGACTGAGTGACCAGACAACTTAGTACAGACAATTGTGCTCATAGAGCACTTTTTATACAAGCCTTTGACATAGGCTAACTCAAGTACTGACAAGCACTTGAATGCTCATAACTAAGCATTTGACATTGACTCCCAAACAAATTCCTATTACTATGAATAGGAATATCGACCCTAACGGCATGCTGGTTCCCCCCCGATCCGTCCTAGCCGATCGACCTTCGTCTGATCTAGCCCATGTTGAGCTTGTCACTCAACACTCCCCCTCAAGTTGAACTTGAGGTCTGTCATTCATTCGCTCCAGCTAATCTTTCGCTCTAGCTTCTCCTAGCTTCACGCCTCCTTGCTCATACACCATGACCCATCCGATCTCGTTCTCCTTGATTGGCATGGTTGGTTTGTCTACTACCAAGGTCCTAAATGGCCTTGTTGCCATTACGGAGTTGGCACCCCTCCAACCCATCAGCTTTAGCTTCCCTCTTGTCCGCTTGGCCTTCATAAGATTGTTGGTTGGTCAGGACGGCCAAGGTGTGAAAGGGCCATAGGGACAAGCGCGGGTCAAAACCAGTACGGGTGGGGCCGGACAGTTAGCTTAGATGGGAGGAGAAAACATAACGCATGTAAAATAATTAGACAAAGTAGTTGTGGTTTTACATTCTTGACGTCACCCACAATGCTCCCTATAAAAAGGAACATTAAGCCTTGTAAAAACTTTATCGGTGGTATCGACTCAATCATCTAATAGAATCTTTGTTTGCTTATACTCTCTGTCTACAATGTAAGCGACTCTGTTCTAAATTTTGCATTGCATTTAACTAGTCGGATATAGTCGGCTCAGATATTGTGTTAAGCACATACTACAATCCGATCAGGTATAGTTCTGTGCGAAAGTATCCCTATATACCTCTACGTGTAGCGTTGTACTGTCGTGTGCAACCCATCAATGTTTCCTATCCCTCGACCACAATACCTTGATCTAGATACCAAAGGAGTGAATATCCGACCCCATGTTCAACTACGGGTATAACAATAGTTCGGCTTGTCTTAATCTTTCCTCTTGACCCAATCATTAGTTTCCGATTCGTTTACTTCGTTAATCGAATCAGTTGTCTTAGTTGGATCTAGCTTTGGCTCTCTCTTTCGGTCACTCCCCTTGCAACTGGCTAATCTACACTTGTCCCATCCGCCCTTGGCTTTCTCAGTCCTCTCAGGCATTTCAGCTTCTTTATCCTTCCCAAAATCAAATTCCATATCAGATTCGGCTTCTCGGACTTCAACTCTTTCTCTCTCGTCCTCGCTACTGCTTTCACTTCTCCCCCACAAGTTCGGCATGTCGAGGTGTTGTAAGCCAATCATACTCATAAAATGCCATAACTTGTCCATCGAAATGTAAACAAGTTCCACTTCACCCAAGAGATTGCGTTCACGAACAAAATGATAATGTACCTCAAGATGCTTTGTCTAGGCATGGAAGATAGGGTTCTTGGCTAGTTCAATATTGCTAAGGTTTTTGTTGATCCTTCAATAGCGTCTTATGCCGTCTAGCTTCGCACGTAGCGACAACTATTCATCGATTCTCGGCCTGAGTGCTCGAAAACAGTATTGTCAAGTACTTCCTGCTGCACTAGGAAATCACAGCACTCCCTAAGGAGAACAGATACCCCGATGCCAATCGAGGATCATAGAAATTTCCTTCCTAGTTGGTATCCAGGTAGTTGACCAATTGTCCGACTACACTGATCTGAGATAGTATCGCCCTATCCTTCATGCCGCTCGCATATCTCAATATCCTTTGTGCACACTGAAGGTGTTCGATGGGAGGCGGTGACATAAATTGACTAATCTGTCCAACTGGATAGCTCAAGTCTAGCTGGGTGATAGTCAAATATTTGAGGCTTCCGAAAATCTGTCTGAACCATTTCGCGTCACACACCGTTCCCGATCCTTGGCAAAGCTTGACATTTTGGTCCAAAGAAGTTGCGATAGAAGACAATTAGGAATACACAGAAGAAAATTAGGAATACACAGAGTGAGAATGAGAGCGGGAAAGAGACTTAGTGAGTAGACAACAAAACATTCTATTGAAAAAAATAACACTCAGTACAGAAAAATGTGCTCACCAACCTTGCTCCCTATAAAAAAGGACATGGAGCCTTGTAAAAACTTTATCAGTTGTATTGAGCCAGTCATCTATTAGAATCTTTGTTTGCTTATACTCTTTCTCTATGGTGTCGTGGATTTACACGTGTGCGTGTGATACAAAGGCGGGACCACAAAGGCCTCGGACCAAGGAGCACAACAAGAGAAATAAGAGGAACGACACAAGATTATTAACAAGATAGGTACCAATGATTAATTAGGGAAACAAGTCATTACAACCGCCTCAGTCGGGGCTGAGCTATGAGCTCGGCAAACAACGCACACACCCACACACCAAGATACTACATGGAACCTCCGACGGGAGCACGTGGCTTCCTACGCAAGCAGAGGCGTCTGTGCTAACAAGACGAAGGAGAAGGCAGAGAGTGGGTGCTCGGTTCCCAGTCTGACAGCACTTCGTTCTCCCTAAACGCGCGATCCCCACTCAGTCCTCTCTCCCCTCTTTTCTGGACCCCCCCCACCCGTATTCGTCCTATTAAAGTTTCCTACTTCACGCCAACCTAGGCTATTCCTAGGTTATTTACAAGCATAGTTTATAATTTGCGTGCATCCGTGCACGCTGCGGCTCACATGCCTTAGGTCTTCGTTTCTTCTTGTAGCTGGTTTTCCCCACGACAACGGTCTAAGTGACTCTGTTCTAAATTGTGGATTGTATTTAACCATTTGGTTATAGCCGGCTAATCTACACTTACCTATTTTTTTTCACTTCTCTTCTCGTCCCATCGGCCCTCAACTTTTTCAATTGTCCCGAGCATTTCAGCTTCTTTAGCTGTCCCAAAATCGAATTTCACATCTGATTCGGCTTCTCCCCCTCATGTCTCGCATGTGGAGCATACTCGAAAAATGCCATAACTTGTCCGTCAAAACATAAACAACTTCCACTTCACCCAAGAGAATGCGTTCACAAACAAAATGATAATGTAACTCAATATGCTTTGTCTGGGTGTGGAAGACAGGGTTCTTGGCTAGTTGAATATTGTTGTGGTTGTCGTTGATCCTTCGATAGCCTTTTAAGCTGTCTGGCTTCGCACGTAGTGACAATTGTTCCTCGATACTCAACCTCAGTGCTCAACAATGCTATTGTCACTTGCTTCTTGTTGCACTAGGCAATTGCTGCACTCCCTAAGGAGAATGCACACCTTGATGTCGATCGGTAATTGCCGAATACATATCTCAAGATCCTTTGCACACATTGAAGGTGTTCGATGGAAGGGTGTGACATAAATTGACTAATTTGTCCAATCGGATAGCTCAAGTTCGACCGGGTGATAGTCAAATATATGAGGCTCCCGATAATCTGTCAGAACCATGTCGCGTCGCACGCCGTTCTTGATCCTTGCCAAAGCTTGACATTTTGGTCCAAAGAAGTTGCGATAGAAAACAATTAGGAATACATAGACGAAAATTAGGAATACCCAAAGTGAGAATGAGAGTGAGAGAGAGACTGAGTGAGCAAACAACAAAACTTTCTATTGCAAAAATAACACTCTGGACAGACAACTGTGCTCACAAAGCACTTTTTATCCAAGCCTTTTGTTATGAGCGTGACCATATAATATCGCGTGGTAAGATTATACCGTAGTATTCTATACACGTGGATAAAGTGTGAGGGTTAAACGAGAGTGTAAAGAAGGGAATGATTACTTTTAATCCTTGGGATTGAGACAACCCATTAAGGCCAAGTGCGAACTTGCTTGAGGACCTTAGGTCTGGCTATAAATATGAGGCCTAGCTACCCTCATTTGAGATCTCTTGACTACGTCGAGATTCCGACCTTGTGGTGGATCAACTCTTGTAGCGAGCGCACTAGTACTAGGTACGACTCGACGCCATGACGGTGGTATGCGATGCCGATCGAGGCTCGAGTCCGTCTCGATTCCTTCGCTTGGGGGTGGTCGGGTGGATCGACACCCTTCCTTCTCTCTCTCTCCTTTCTTATTTTTCTATATATTATTTCCTTATCTCATGCTTAAATAAGGATCTAGCTCTAACACTTTTGACATAGGATGACTCAAGTACTTGTCACAACTTGAGTGCTCATAGTTGAGCATCTAACAATGACTCCCAAAAATATTCCTATTACTATGAATAGGAATATCGGCCCTAATGGCTTGTCGGCACCCCACTGATCCGGCTTCTGGCTTCTTCAGCCGATCGGCCTTCGTCTGATCCGGCTCTCGGCTTCTTAAACCAATCCCGCCAATGTTGAGCTTGTCATTCAACAAGGAATGTCGTAATAACTTTCTAGGGACATTGTTTTCCTTAAAGTTTGTACTACCACAAATGTGATAAATGGTAGATCTTTCATCCTCACATCTAAAAATCATACAATTATTTTAACACACATGGATTTCCTTGTCATCGAAGCCAAGCTTGGAGATCATCTTCTTAGCTTCCTCCTTGATGGGGGGTGGTATAAAGAAGTGGAGACAATGTTCATCCACTTGAGTCTAAATCTAAATTGGACATAAGATAGACAATTGAATTAGAACCAATCTAACATATGTTTTCAATTTGCCTAATAGGAGGATTGCAAAGTCGGGACCAAATATCACAAGGACATCGTTTTGTAGATGAAAGATTGTGGGCACTCACATATGGTAGGTGACCGAAAAATAGTTGTGTACAAAGGCTACAAATATTTGACAGATATGTATCCCCCATTGTTTCTAAAGTGTAATTACAGGCTCAATCTTTTTACTATTGTCTCTTTCTCTATTAAGATGTAATCTCTTACTTGGTCTTATAGGCCATTTTGGCCTCTTAAAAGACGTTAATATTTCTTTCTTTCTTTCTTTCTATTAAACAATTTTCTAACAACTTTCGGGCTTTAAAATGTTCAAGAAAAATTCAGGAACCGAGGATGTTCTCGAGGTTGAAATTTACCAACGGAAAAGTGAAGTGAATCTTCCACATCCAACCGATGATTCAAAAAGACAAGAGGCGATCAATTCTCCAACCGATGATCCTATGAGACAAGAGTCTATCAATTCCTCATTGGATAGAGATGAGGAATCATCACAATAGTGACCACTAGTTCATGTATTTTTTATTGTCCAAATTATTGATCACCTGTTTATGTATGTATGTATGTATATACATACATACATACATACATACATATGTATATATATATATTAATATATATATAATCGGACATTATCAATCGTCAATTAACTGTAGATTATATATAAAACAAACGTTCCTCAATGGGTGATTATAACGCTCCATATGTCCTTTTTGTCCTACCCTTTCTGTCTTCTTTCTTCTTCGCCTAGTTATTGCCACCAAGACGAAAACCTTTGTAGTGGGTTTGATCAGCAGCTATTTCATCCTATGCATTATATATATATATATATATATATGTATATATAGCGTTGACATTCATGCATTATATGGAAGAGTGAATTTACCATTGTTTATATATGCCTCTATATATATAAATTATATATGCAGTGCTTTGACATTCATCCATGACATGCCATCGTCAATCGATCATTGACTATACACAAACAAAACGTTCCTCAATAAGTGATTATACAACTGCGCATGTCCACATACACTGACCTATATATATATGTATATATATATGTATGTATATACATGTAGTTCGATGACCACAACATAGGGTAGAAGATAATCAAAGAGTAATGGAATCATATTACATCTTTAGTACCATTTGTGTAGCTTCTTTAGGATTTCTCATGGTGCATCTATGTCTTCCTCTCAAGGAAACCAGTGTATCAATATTTCGCCGATCTCGCACACAAATATGGGCCCATCGTCTCGCTCCGCCTCGGATCGCTCCCCTCATTGTCGTCTCGAATCCGCAACACCCATGACAAGACGTTCGCCAACCGCCCCGTATTCACAAGCTCTCGACTCCTCACTGGTATAGAGGGAGAGAGAGCAGTTACCCTCCTCCCATATGGCGAGGAATGGCGGCAAGGCCGGAAGCTTTATAGTGCCCACCTCCTTTCGGCCCACCGAATCCATCAGTTCCAATCCGACACCATTTCGGACGAGATCCACCACGTCATTTCCGTCAAACTCCGGACGGTCGGCAATGCATTATATGTCAACCTCACTGACTGCTTCGACAGCCTCCTCGAGAATATTGTGTGCCGTATTATCCTTCAGCAGCCCCCCTCTGAAATCATGATGCATGGAGAAGGCTGTTCGACGGCTAGTTCGCTCCGGCTTTCTCAGCTGATGCGAGAAGCTGGCCAGCTTCTTACCATTCCTCTACTGAGTGACTTTGTGCCTTGGCTTGGCTTTGTGGATTGGAGAGCCAAGACGGCCATGAAGAAATGGAGGTCATCCTATAGTGCCCTAATGGACCAGGTTCTTGCTACACGTCGTGAGAAGAAGGCGGCCAACATGTGGGGAGATGTCGATGTGCCGAGAGATATTCTGGACGTGCTTTTGTCACCGGAGCACAATTTCAGCAGTGGCATGATCAAAACCTACATTTTGGTAGAGTACTACTCTCTGATTGATTGATAGATAGATAGATCAACATTTACTTCATTTCTACTATATATTATTGATAGGTCAACAATTACTACTATTATACATACCACAGGAGTTGCTCGGAGCTGCGATTCAATCATCGAGCACCACATTAGATTGGGCTATGTGGGAATTGCTGTCGAATCGACATGTCCTAGCGAAGCTCCGAGCAGAGCTGGATGAAGCGGTGGGATTCGAACGATGCGTTGACAGTTCCGACATTGTGCGCCTACCCTACCTCCAAGCTGTAGTGAAGGAAACATTCTGAAAACATCCCCTGGGCCCCTTGCTCATTCCCCGAATATCCTCCACGAGCTCTAATGTGGGGGGTTATACAATACCGAAAGGGACAAGGCTGTTTGTGAATACCTGGGCTATAGGCCATGACCCAGAGGTGTGGAAAGACCCCGAGGTGTTCATGCCGGAAAGATTTCTGGCAGTGCCGGAAGGCGAGGAGGGCTGGGTGGATTTGAAGAGGCATCACTTCAAGCTTCTACCGTTCGGGGCCGGGAGAAGGATGTGTCCGGGAATGGAGCTGGGCATGGCCATTGTGCAGCTGGCTCTGGCAAGGCTTGTCCACAGTTTGGAGTGGGAGCTTCCTCCTGGGCAGGATTGTGTGGACATGTCGGACACCCTTGGAATAATCAGCCAACGTTTGCATCCTTTGCTTGTTCTCCCTCCAAGACCAAGACTGCCTTATTCTATATGAGAAGGCATTGACAAAGCCCATGAATGAGAATTTGCATCATTGCATTGTGATCTCTAAATAATATAGGCATGGAATCTCTAGTAAATAGCACCACCACAACGCATGCCTCTTCGTTTCAAATCAGAATAAAAACATGCATATGTACCATAAGTGTTGTAACTCTTGAATCAAGCAACACAGTTCTCGGTAGCCTTGCCACTAGAAATTGACTTTTGGAGTCCAGAGTCTAGATTATCTCTTACATGTCTGTTTATTTATAAGCTTACTAACTGTATGCAGCTCCACATTTTTGCATTGGCGTGTTGGATATGGCTAATAAGTCAAGTGTAAGTCTTGTTAGTGTACATGCAAATGTGTAAAACTCTTATGGGTCTTAAAAAGTGATGGAAAGCTATGTGCTCACATTTGAAATTCGACAATGACATAGGAGTGACCTATAGCATGCGATAGTAGTGAGGGCGTCGGCAATGATAAAAGTGCCAACAATAAAGTGCGGCGGAAGCATGCTCGTAGATTTCCTTCTTCCTCTCTTTTCATAGGAGTTCCCATGAAGGCACTCTTCGTTGAATTTTTCCACGAAGGTTCTTGGCCTTCGTGGATTGAATCCAAGAAAGTAATGGTCGAATACACACAAGGAATTGGACCTTCTTGTATTCAATTCCACGAACAGATTGGGCCTTCGTGGATTCAATTCCAAAATTCCTTGGGCTCGTGGAGAAATGTATGTTCACTCACAATCCTCACTCCTGCACATTTCTTGAGTTTTCGTTGTCATCTTCCTGATACGTTTCAACATGAATGTGGTATTGGTGGATGAGACGCATAGATCCCCAAACTCCGTGTTGCCACTAATGAAAAACATGCAATTTGCAACCAAAAACATGTAGCTAACTATGTCATCCACTACATCGTTCCCATACTATCCGTATGTGACATAATTAATAACGAGCATTAGGTATCACGGTGCGACATATCTTATAGCCTCGCAAAATGAAGCCTTGCAATGGATAATATATATATATATATATATATATATATATATATATAATTAATAATATTAGAAGAACATAAAACTATATTATGATAATTGAAGTGGAATATAAATATTCCCAAAATGCCCGTCTTATGAAAATGTTTTGGAACTACCATCTTTCATTATATATATTGGGGTGTGCATCTGTTTCTTTGTGCCACTCTTTTATTTCGCGTTCACCAAAGATGTCGGAGAAATCCGCGGCTTGCCGGTCGGCTCGGGCAGGATCGCCAAGGGTGAAGGTCTTGTATTTATGGGTTTTGGCCCATCGGCTATCGTCCGGGTTGTCCATAGGATTCACGACCATAGTGTGAAAACCGGGGAAGATGATGATATCGGTGGAGTGCACCATGTGCACTCCCTCTTGTAAAGATTGTACAAAGATAGTGGGTGCCTTTAAGGCGCCGAATAGGAATGATAGTCGGGCAAGATATCCCTCGAAGTGGGGGGGGGTATTTATCCCACATTGTAATGTCCTTCCCTGCTTGGACTATAAAAGGAGGTAGGGGTCTCTTGTAAAGGGGTAGCCCATTTTGAATTAGGAGAGTATATCGTTAGATTTAAGGCTTAAAAGTTTTCTCTTATTCTTATTTTCTTAGGGTTTCTACTTTGGTCTCCTTCACCCTATTTCATTTTAGGGTTTCATTTTTGGTCTTCTTCTTCTTTGTCTTATGGGTTTGATTCTTTCTTCTTGACTGGAGGTTTAGTAGTTGATCAAGCAAGCTCAACCGTATCCGGATCGGCTGAACAAGCCAGAGCCGTATCGGTATCCAGAACCAGGAGCCAAATCGGTGAGCCGGATTCAAATGTGAATCGGAAGGCAAGAAGTAGCCTAAACTCCTAGACTACTAGGTAGTCAGAGTCCTCATAGTTAGTGTCAGTTGTTCGTATGAGCATTGAAGTACATAGTACTTATGTCAATTCTTTTGAGGACTTGTATAAATAGTGTTGTTTAACACGTTGTATAGGGATTTTTTAGAGAGTGATGCAGTGTGTTATTTTTTTAATAGAGTTTATGGTATGCTCTCTCTCTCTCTCTCTCTCCCGTGTATGCTAAATACTCTCAAGCTTCCATTGAACCTATTTTTCTATTTTTTGTTGCTACCCGACTAAACCGGTTTTGTCAAGCTTCCACATACTAACTTTCACATGGTATCAGAGTGCGAGGGTTGAGACTCCTCTGCAGCCGACAAACACTTTTGAAGACAAACCCTAACACCCGGTGAAGAACAGTAAAGAACCGAAATGGACAGAGGTATGGCAAGTTCGCTTCCCACAGAAAAACTCGACCGGAGCTACTATGCATCCTGATCATATAAAATGCACCAGTACCTGCTCATCCATGGATATTGGAGCTATGTGGAAGGAACCAACGAGGTAGCACCAAAGCTGGCAGACAAAGAGTTTTGGGCATGGGAGCAAGGAGCGAGCCGAGTATTGTACTACCTCGCGTTCGGGGGTGTGCACGATCAGATGCTCGGTTACATCAAGGATGCAAAAACACCAAAGGAGGCTTGGGAAAATCTAAGGAAGATTTTCGCGACCAGTACCACAGCTCATAAGTTGTAGCTTTGGCTAGAGCTGAACAACATCCGGCAGAGAGATATGTCGGTCACAGACTACACCACCAAGATTAAGGAGATCTGCGATGCACTCGGATCTATCAACGTAAAGGTGGAAGAAGACGAGATGGTCTAGATTTGTCTTGGTGGTCTAGCACAACGGTACGAGCCAATCCAGACGACAATTTGCACCCGGGAGAAGACACTGTCCTTCTTCGACTTACAATCCATGTTGATGGTCGAAGAAAACCACGCGCATGGGTTGAGGACCACTCAATCGGATATCCGGATGTTGTACACGGAGACGGATTGACCCCGTGGGCGTGGAGAATAAGGTGGGTCGGCACGCAATGGAGTGGTTGGCAAGAGAAGAACCGAAGGCACGGAGATGGTACCAACAGTAGTTCCGGACCCTCCACAAGCAGGGGGAGTCAAGTTGGAGCCGGAAACCGGCAGTCAAAAACCGACACGAAATGCTATTACTATGGCAAGAAAAGCCACAAAGAGAGCACGTTGTTGTGAAGAATTTCGGCCAGAGGCGAAAACCGGGAAACATTGGCTACATCGGCGGGGTGCAGCGTGTGTACGCACCCATGTACATTTAGTGTGAATATCGAGGGCGTCTTTATGGCGCCGAAGAGTAGTCAAGTCGGGACAGACGATCCCATGAAAGTCGGGATTTGTCCCACATTGTAACGCATCCCTCTCCTTGTTCTATAAAAGGAAGGGAACGCCCTTTGTGGAGGGGTTGCCCATTTTTGCATTAGAGGGTATACCGCTAGGTTTAGGGTTAGGCTTCTTCTTTTTCTTCTTCTTCTCCTCCGTGTTCGCTTAGGGTTTGCTTCAGCTCATCTCCTGCGCAAGACCCCGCTCGGCGCGACGAGCCCGTGAGCTCCCCGACGGCGGCTTGGCAGCAAACGACTATTGTAACCTACCTCAGTCCGGCTCGAAACCGGGAATGTATTCTTCTGTTTATACATATATATATATATATTTGCGTCTGTCTGTGTATATTCGCGTCTATGTTCGTGTCAGGTGTTCCCCCTTCCCTGCGTTTCCTGTACATGAGGGCACGAGGCGGATCAGCATGTGTGTGTGTGCGTGAGTCGGTGTTAAGCGCTCTCTCTCTCTCTCCTCGGTTGCTTCCGGTGTGCTTCTGAGATGCCCCGGGAACGGTGAAGCCCAACTTCCTACGCTCCAATACTCCCTAGTCCAAGACCCCCGTGGTCCCGCCCTTCTACACGCACACGCGTAATAACGCGACATATTTTGTGAACCCGACGTGAAGGGCGGCAAGGGAGCATGGAGATGGAAGAAGACTTCGACTTTGCGGAGATAGTGGCCGAAGTGGTGTTGGAGTCGGCACGAGTGGTGATGACGCGAGAAGCGGCGCAACAGGCGGTTGAGCGAGTGGTCGAAAGAGTCGGCCGTTTCAACGGGGACAAGGTCCCATCTTACTTGGAAGCCTACAACGCGGAAATGGAGGAGCGTGGCGTAGACGAGGCGTAGAGGCTGGAGTTCTTCTGTCGGGTCGTGGCTATCCGGATGCATGCAAAAATAAAGGAGCTTTGTGCGGCTCATAGTTCGTGGGAGGCCTTCGAAGAGGCGCTCCTCAAGGCATACGAATGACGGCGGAAGAGCCGGGGACGACACGACTTCGACCAGTGGGTAGCATCGGCAAAGGCCCACCGAAGTGCGACGAAGGCGTTCTGGGAGTTCAAGCGACGACTTGCTCGGCTCCCAGAGCGGGAACAAGGTTCGGTGGGGGCGGACAAAGTCCTTTTGTTTGTCAAGTCGATTGACCGAGCGGAACGGGAAGCCATCGAGATTGAGCTCGAAGACGATGATAGAGCGAATGGGCTTACGGAGGACTGGGCGAAGGTCGGAAGGGTGTGCCAATGGCTAGACAACGAGCGAGCTGAGAAGGCTAAGAGGAAGGTACACGACGGCGTGCCATCACAGCGGGAAGAGGCCAAACGGCAAAGAGAGTCGGCAAGGGTCGGCGTTGGGGCCAGGATTGCGGAGGCGTACGCAGCGCTCAAAGCGATGCTCGAGGAAGAGGGAGGATCTAGGCCAGAAGCTGAGACCGAGGAGACGGACTTGCCCCACGCAACGGCAGAAGATCGGTACGACGTTATCACGGGAGAGGGCGCGGAACGAAACACCCTCTCGACTTGTGGAGATAAAACGGCCAAGGACGAGGCCGAGATACAGATCGCGGAACCAGAACGATGGGACCAGCGGTTTCGGGCATGTCAGCCCGAGATCCCGGTCATTGGAGAAGCAAGCCCAGACGGGGCTTGCGCGATCGGTAAGAAGACGACCGCCGACCACAAAGAGTCGGTGGCTACGGACAAGGGCGCAAAACGGACGGGCGATTCTTTGTGTCTTCCCACACTTGCTCCCGAGACGATGGCAGGCGGGCCCGAGTGCCCACATGAGTCCCAAGCGGAGGAAGGCGGCGGCGAAAGGGCGAGAATCTCCGGCGAGACGATACAGGGAAGGAGCGGACGAAAGCCCACGGACCCGATTCCGGAGAACTCAGCAATTGGGCCTGTATGCCCATGTAAGACCGAGGAGATGGATGGTGGTACCGAGGAGTCCTGGCACGATGCCCGCGAAGACAGATGGGAAACGGCCTGCGAGGAGGCCGAGGACGGACACGGCACGAGGGGATCAGCATTCTGATACGGGTGGAGCGTGATCTGGTCGTGGATCGTTCGATCGGGGCCGGACTCGGCATGAAAGTGCCGATAAGGAAGGGGGTGCGGGACGAGCCGCCCTCTTTTACATGGGGAGAAAGACCGACCGGGCGAAGGTCGAGGTTCGGAAAGAGAATGAAAGCCGGTCCTATGGGATTCCTTACACCGATCCCGAGGGCCGGCGTGAGTCCTATAAGAGAGATCGGTGGCGATAGGAGAACGGGACTCGGCAATCCGGAGAAGGACGAACGGACCCGGACGAGAACCGGGCGGAACGGACTCCCGGATGACCATTCTGGGAGGGAGGAAGAGAGCGAGGCCTACGAAGAGGCCAACAAGACGGTACGTCGGTACCACGGGAGAGGGTGCGGAGTAAACCGCCCTCTCGGCATGCGGAAAAGGACGACCCGGGATAGGGTCGGGAAGACAAATCGGCGGCCTACGGAGGATCCTTCACACCGGTTCTAGAGACTTCGGCGGTCGGCAACGCGGTCGACGTAAGACCAAGATACTGACGGTGGCGGCAAGGTGAGGAAGGCAAAGGGGCTAAGGATGGAACGTCTACGGAGGATCCTTCACACCAGATCTAGAGACTTCGGCGGTCGGCAACGCGGTCGACGTAAGACCAAGATACTGACGGTGGCGGTGAGGTGACGAAGACAATGGGCATAAGGAAGTCCGATCCTATGGGATCCCCACACCGGTTCCGGAGACACCGGCTGTTCTGCCATCGTGGCAACGTAAGACCGAGAGGGACAGGACGGTGGCGGCGGGAAACGGGACCCGGCTACGCGGAAGATACGAGGAGAGTCCGGGAGGGACTCAAACAAAAGACACCCGAATTTCGGCAACATAGAAACGGAGTCCGGTCCTATGGGACCCTCACACCGATCCGGAGGCTCCGGCAGTTCGGCCAACGTGGCAACGTGAGACCGAGGGAGAAGGACGGTGGCGGCAGGGAATGGGACCCGACGACACGAGGTTTCGGAAGGAGCCGGTAAGGGCAAACACGGTGAGGTGTGTTTGGCTGGAATGGCACACCTTGGACAGAACAAGAGTCTCGCAAGTGGCCATCGCGGGCCGGATCGAAGCGTGACTACGGGACGGTGTTCGGCACGGGCGGTGCCGAACAAAGGAAGCGGAAGACGGCACAAGGGAGGTGCCGGGAATGACGTGACAAGTGCCTAGTGGACTGCACAGGGTCAGAGTCAGGGGATGGCAAGAGAGGCCGAAGGAGGATCCTCCACACTCGCTTCGTAGATCCCGGTAGCTTCGTCAAAGTAGCGAAGACTGACACGGCAAGCCGGGATGAGAAGCTGGTGGGGGCGAGGGGACGACGGCAAGTGAAAAACCCAGGACCTATTGCTGCAGCACGAAGACGGGAAGGGCCAAGCGGGCTACTACGGGGTGTTCCTCGGATGCAAAGAACACCGGTATGCGGGTGAGCGGCGATGCACGAACTGGCCGGAAAGGGGCCGACAAGACGTGCAATGAACCGGAGCACGGCACAGGCGGTGCCAAACAACGGACGAGGGTATGTGGCACACGGGGGGGTGTCGGAGCGGAAAGGCGAGCGCGGAGAACGTCGGAAAGGGATCCTCCACACAGTTCCGGAGACCATGGCGGTTCGAGCCGACGCGGCAATGTAAGACCATGGAGAAGGAAGGTGGCGGCGGAAGGACGAAGGCGACGCGAAACACCATCGGGACATCACGATTGGACAACGGAGGCCAAGCGGGCCACCACGGGCATGCCTCAAGCGGAGGACGTCGGGCATACGGCGGGAAGCGGGGCGTTCATACGGCCGAACGAGGGCCAACGGAAGAACGCGTACTACAGAGATCATGGCAGAGGACCCATCGACGGGTCGAACGAGCCTACGGGGAGGCGAGCGCGAAGGAAGACTCGAAGCCGACGGATCAACCCGGCAGCGAGCCGGGATGCGGATCACGGGAGACCAGTTTCTCACCGACCGAAATCTCTCACCCTTCAACCAGATTGGCACGTGCCGGTGGACGTGCAGTTAGGTGGGGGTGGATGTCGTGAAGAATTTCGGTCAGAGGCGAAAACCGGGAAACATTGGCTACATCGGCGGGGTGCAACGTATGTACGCACCCATGTACATTTAGTGTGAATATCGAGGGCGCCTTTATGGTTTTTGATTATAAATTTCTGATTAGAATTTCTGAATAGGGTTTCTTGTTACAAACTTCTAATTACAGATTTTGATTAGGGTTTCTGATTTCAAACTTCTGATTACAGATTTTGATTAGGGTTTCTGATTTCAAATTTTTGAATACAAATTATGATTAGGGTTTCTATTTCTATTTCTGTTACAATTTTCTGATAATGGTGTCTGATTAAAATTTCTGATTAGGGTTTTTTATTATAAATTTCTTATTAGAATTTCTTAATAGGGTTTCTGGTTACAAACTTCTGATTACATATTTTGATTAGGGTTTCGGATTTCAAATTTCTGAATACAAATTATGATTAGGGTTTCTGTTTACAAATATCTAATTGCAATTTCTGAAAGGGGTTTCTGATTTGCTAAGTTAATGATTTGCACTATTTCAGTTGTTGTTGATTGGGGTTTCTGATTTTGCACTATTTCTTATTTCTGATTTGATATTTCAGATGGCGTGTTCCTCTGTATCCGAGAGTGCTAAACTTAGCAAAATTTTGCGAGACAAAGGAGGACTTCCACAACACCTATGGTCTGTCACTCGAGGGTGTTGACCCTGCTGTCCTAAGTGATAAATTGATCAGTGATGTTGACTGGATGACAGTATATACAGTGCCTAGAGTCAAAGGCAAGGTCAAGCTGAAGCATGTACGAGCCGACTTGTACGATGACTGCATGAGGCTGCACCAGAAAGTTCATCAGGAGATCCCAGTCAACAATGAGTTGTCAGTTTCATTTGCTAGAGCATTTGCATATGAGTACTGCAAAACAACGAAGGAATTCAGAGACCCTGAAATGTATAGGGTAGCTTGGGTAGTCTATGGTGAGGCATCGGTAGAAAGATGCCAAAATATGGGGACCTTGGCACAAAAAATAGACGGTAATCTAATTTACCACAAGGCCTACTGGTTTTGATGTTGTGTTGTAGAAGCCATACACGATCCCCGACCTGAAACGTTTCTAAGGAGTCTAGGCGATGACGGTCTGCAATCCTCTTGTATGTACTTTGAGCATCACGCAAATTGTGGATAATGGTAGCGTGAATTTCTTGGAGATGACTGAGACGATCCGCAGCAGAAGGGTTGATAGGAACTCACAGGTGTTCAGTCATCGTCCAACAAGGATGAGAACCCGTATTTGCGAAAAATGGCGTGTTGAGAATCAAGCTCAACTTGGTCGAGTGTGTGAACTCACCTTTAGAGTGAAGAGACACTCCAACGGTCAAGAGTCACCATTATGTCACCACTTTGTATTCTAGCATTTAGTATGAGTCATAGAATCATATTCTATGAAACATAACTTATGAGCTTTCACATTGCCCATGCTCCATGTGCCTTGTAGTTAATGAAGAGAGAGGGTGACTACATAAAGCACCCTCCTCCCATCTTGTATTATGTTGAGTCTTTCTCCTTTGTCAATATACTTTTACCTTGCGTATTCCTTCAAGAAGCCAAGACGCCGAAGGAAGCGTGGGAAAACCCACGAAAGATTTTCTCCGCAAACACGACCATGAGGAAGCTTCAACTCCGCCAAGAGTTGAACAACATTCAACAAAGGGATATGTCCATCACGACATACACCTTGAAGATCAAGGAGCTTTGCGACTCGCTCGGCTCAATAAGCGTAAGTATAGATGATGATGAGATGGTGCAAATATGCCTCGGCGGCTTCGCACCACGGTTCGGCGCGATGCGAACCACCATTCTAGCACGGGAGAAATCTCCCTCCTTCGAGCTCCAATCAATGCTATTGGTCAAAGAAAACCACGTGCGTACAAGGAGCAATGAGTTGGAAGGCCACATGCTCTACACGCACTCTAATGGAGGAAGAGGACGCGGACGAGCGAGAGGCCGATTCGGCCAAGGACAAGGCGGACAAGGTCCGACCTATGACAACAACTCCCAATTTCGGCCGCAAAACGGAGGCCAACGAGGAACCTTCGCAAGAAGGGGGAGCTTCCACTCCGGCCCGAGCCGTCAAAACGCAACCGAATGCGGATATTGCGAAAAGCTCGGCCACCATGAAGAAGAGTGCCGAAAGAAGATGCGTGAATCGGCTTCCACAAGCCGACAACTCACGAATTACGTTGTCGCGTTGCTACACACGTGCGTGGAGAAGGGCGGGACCACGGGGGTCTTGGACTGAGTAGAGGAGAAGGAATCGGACATGGAATGGAAGCTTTGCTCAAGAAGAAGAAGAAGAATGAACAAGAGATTAGATCGAACAAGAGGAAGATGGAGACAAGATGATCAACAAGATATATTAAAACGAAATGAACGATTACAAAATGGTGGCCGCACCAAACGACTACTCGAAGACCTAACCAACGAAGATGAAGATAAAGATAAAAATGAAGATGAAGATAAAGATAAAGTGAGACTAAAATATCCCCTTTCATTCAAAGGGGATATTTGCCTTGATTTGGGGAGGGTGAGATTGATGGCCCCTTAACTCCCACCTCCACACAAACAACTAGGTACCTATGTACCGCATAGTACCTCTCTCTCTCTCGCGCGTGGATGTGCGCACAAGACCACATCACCTTTATACCTTAGGGATCCTATGGGGCATTTCTAGCACCATACACTTTACCCTTATTACTATTACAAATACATTATGTACATGTGCAACGTTGCACATCGCTCTTTGGCTCTCGTTGCTTGGGTTTCCGCTTGTGGACGAAAATCTTCACGACATCCGCCCCCACCTAACCGCACATCCACCGGTATGTGCCAAAACATAGGGGAGAGAACACGAGATTTTCAGCCACGACGACCGACCGAGTCCTTAGCGTCCTCGTGGGCCCGCCCGGTTTTGTCTTCGACTTCGAGCAAGACCACCCCGTCCACACGAACCGCCGCCACCTTTCGGTCCACCATCCTCGCCAAATGGTCTCGAACCGTCGGCGCCATCCGATCCGCCACACTCGACGATGTTCGCCGAGTCGTTGCCTCCACCCGATCCGCCACGTCCACCGTGGGTCCTTGAACCACCGACAACATCCGACCCGCCGTATCCGATGCCCGTGCTTTCCTCCCTGTTCAGTCCTCCCGAACGTCGTCGCCAACCCGGTTGCTCTTCCTTTGTCCGCCTCGTATATCCTCCGGATGCGCTCCCGGTCGCATGCCAGATTCCGCCCTTTGCATGCCGCACACCTCGGCGTGCCGACTCTCTCCGCTCCGCGCTTGCCTTCTGTAGGCTTTCCCCGTTGTTCGCCGTGCTCTCTCGCGGTAGAGCGTGCCATCACCCCGTCCTTCTTCGTGGCTCTCGTTACCGCTTCGCCTCGACCCGCGCCCTCTTGGCCCGATTGGCCTCGCATGTCCTTCGGGACACCGCGTTTTCTCTCCCCGGTGCGTAGCCCTCCGTTCTCCACGCACCTCCTCCGTTTTCCTAGATTCAACTCTCCACTCTTGCCGATCGCGCTCGGCCCATGTCGTCGATCTTGGTGTTTCGTCGCGCCGTCCTTCGTCCCACGCTTGCCTCTTGAAGGCTTGACCCCTCCATCATCGTCGGTCAATCGGTGTCGCCCATCCGCCGTATGCATGCTTGTGTCTTGGCCCTCCACCGGCCGTATTGCATGCGTCTCATGTCGCGCTTCCGCCGTAGACCCGACCTCCACGTTGGTCTCCAACTCCTCGCCGCCACCCACCGTTTCTTCGTTCTCCTTTCGATCCGCGACCGCTGATGCCTCACGGGTAGGTGTGGAGGGTTCCTCCCACTCTCAGTCCACCACCGAGTCCTCGCCTCTTAAAGGCTCAATCGGTCCACCGTTTCCGGTCACTCGTTGACGCTCCCCCGAGTGCATGCTTGTTCCTTGACCCTCCGCCAGCCGTAGTGCATGCTTCACTTCACGCTCATCCGCCATAGACCCAACCTCCGCGTTGGTCTCTTTGTCCTTCCCATACCGGGCATCCGCTCCGGTACCCGATTCCACATTGTCTTCCAACTCCTCGCCGCCACCCGCCATCTCTTCGGTCTTCCGTTGATCCGCAAGCGCCGAAGTCTCAAGCATAGGTCTGGAGGGCTCCTCTTGCTCTCGGCCTCTCACCGACCCCTACTCGTCGTGCCCGGCTACGAATCGATCAAGCAATCCCGGTCTTGCCGGCTTCCTTCGGTTCGGGCCCGGTTGACCGGCCCCCGCTTCACTCTTCTTCCGCTCCACCTCCCGGTCGGGTCGGATTACCGACCGGCTCATCTTTCGGTCAGGTCGGTTCCCGACTCGCTCCTCGATGCTGCTCCGGACCTCTCTTTCGGTCTTTTCGCACGTGCCCACTCTGGGCCTCTCATCCTCACGGCCACCGCCCATCTCTCCGGTCTTATGTCCGCGCTTGGGCGCAACCGCCGAAGTCTCCGGCCCCGGTGTCGAGGGATCTTGCCTCCACCCGCTACAAACCTCCTCTTCGTCATTTCGATTGCACGCCTTGCCGCCGCCACCGTCCGTCTCTCTAGGTCTCACACCGGCTCTCGGGCCGGTTGCTGGAGTCTCTAGGACCGGTGTGTGGAAGGTTGCGGCATCGCCGCTCGTCTCCTCTTCTTCCTCGATTTCGCAAGCCTCGAGTATGCTCGCGAAATCCTCGTAGAACGTTTCGGGCAACCGCATCCCGAAACTTTCGCCCACTCTCGAAGTGGCGTCCATTGATCCGTAGATATCGGCCTCATCCATGGCCGTCCTCTTTCCACAAGTCGAGAGGGTCGCTCGCTCCGCACCCTCTCCCACATCGTCGTCGTGGTCGCCCGCCTTGCTGCCGCCACCATTCGTTACCCTAGGTCTCACGCGGGCACTCAGGTCGGCCGCTGGGGTTTCTTGAACCGGTGCGTGTAAGGTAGCAATGTCGCCGCTTGTCGATGCTATGCCCGTAGCCACCTCCATTCCGACATCGTCGTCCGTGGCTACCCCGCCTCCGTATATGCAAGCATCAATTATGCTTGCCGCCTCCTCTTCCACGGTCTCCATACCGTTGTCTCGGTTGCCCGCCTTGCCGCCTTGCCACCGCCCGTCGCTCCAGGTCTCACGCCGGCAATTGGGCCGACCGCCGGTGCCTCTAGGGCCGGTGTGTGTAAGGTCGCGGCACCGCCGCTTGTCTCCTCCTCTCTCAATGTTTCGGGCATCCATGCCCGAACTCCCTCATGTCCGCTCGAACTGGCGATCGCCGCCTCACCGTCCCCGACCTCGTCCTCGGTCGATCTTTCTCCGTATGTCAAGAGGGTGGCTCGCTCCACACCCTCTCCCGTGGTACCGATGTACCATTCTCTTTCGGCCTCCTTATCCTCCGATCCGCTTGGGCCCGACTCCGCAATAAGCCCTTCTTCGACTTTGATTTGTGCCTCTACGATCTCGTACGCTTCCCGCACCAAGGCTTCGATGTCGAGCTCCTCCGAACCGATTTGTGTTGAGCTCTCTTTCGGCGGTAGTGCGTAGTTGATCGCCGCTCTCTCTTCTCCGCCGCTTGCGGGCCGCGTTGTGGCCGACCGCCTCTCATCGCATTGTATGCACGCCCATTCCACCTCGTTCCAATCTTCGGTGAGGCCGTACGCCCCTTCATCGTCTTCGAGGTAGGGAAAAATGGCCATTCTCCCCCTTTCGTTGATCGACTTCAAGAATAGTGGGACCTTGTCCGCCCCCACCGATTCTTGATCCCGGACCGAAAGTTGGGAAAACCGGAGATCGAACTCCCGAAATGCCTTCATTGCACTTCGAGGAGCCTTTGCCGACGACACCCATAGATCGAACTCACGTCGATCGTACTTGTACGCCTCTTCCCGTCTTTCTCTCCTTCTTGCGTAATCCCTTGCCATTCTCGTAATTACTTCCGCGATGTCTCCGTCTTCCATCTCCTTCCTCCCTTGCCGCCTCTTCACGTCGGGTTCACCAAATATGTCGCGTTGCCATGCGCGTACGTGGAGAAGGGCGGGACCACGAGGGTATTGGACTAAGGAGTAGAGGAGAAGGAATCGGACATGGAATGGAAGCTTTGCTCAAGAAGAAGAAGAAGAATGAACAAAAGATTAGATCGAACAAGAGGAAGATGGAGACAAGATGATCAACAAGATATATTAAAACGAAATGAACGATTACAAAATGGTGGCCGCATAGGCCACACCAAACGACTACTCGAAACCCTAACCGACGAAGATGAAGAAAGATAAAGAAACCCTAACCCTAACCCTAACGCTCGACCTATGTGGTATACCTCGCACACTCAAAATAGGCAACCCCCACAATGGTGCCTTCCCTCTCCTTTTATAGCACAAGGAGGGAAGACCGTTTACAAAAGTGAGACTAAAATATCCCCTTTCATTCAAAGGGGATATTTGCCTTGATTTGGGGAGGGTGAGATTGATGGCCCCTTAACTCCCACCTCCACACAAACAACTAGGTACCTATGTACCGCATAGTACCTCTCTCTCTCTCTCGCGTGGATATGCGCACAAGACCACATCACCTTTATACCTTAGGGATCCTATGGGGCATTTCTAGCACAATACACTTTACCCTTATTACTATTACAAATACATTATGTACGTGTGCAACGTTGCACATCGCTCTTTGGCTCTCTTTGCTCGGGTTTCCGCTTGTGGACGAAAATCTTCACGACAACGCGCACAATTCCGACTACGAAGAGTATAGCGGAATGTACGGGCACAACTCCGACTACGAGGATCGTGGCGGAATGTACGCATACAACTCCGACCATGGCGGAATGTTCATGATGAAACATAGAGCAAACTCTATGTCGGCCTCTACCTCAACTAGTGCCCTCAATCCGGAGGACGTATGGTTTGTTGACTCCGGAGCCTCAAACCATATGACATCCCACAAAGAATGGTTTCTCGAACTTCGAGAGCCGGAGCGACCCGGTTATGTCGAAACCGGAGATGACACTACGCACCCGATTCGGCACATCGGCAATGTTCCGTTCGGCGAAAGAGGTAAGCAAACATATATTAAAAATGTCTTGCATGTTCCCACCATCACAAAGAATTTGGTCTCGGTCGGCCAAATGGTTGAGCAAGGGATGCAAGTACGATTCGACCAAGAAGGGTGCTTCATCGAAAAAGAAGGCCGAATCATCGCACGCGGAAGAAGAGAGAGCCGGATGTTCATTCTCGATTCGCACGAGATGAAATCCGCCATGTTCGCGAAAAGCACGAAAGCCGACTCCGACATAGAGCTATGGCATAAGCAAATCGGCCACATCAATCTCATCCGGTTCTCACCAGGTCTGCACCATCTGGCTCTCCGTAGACGGGTACTCGTCATCCGGTTTCGGCTTCGGCCGAGTTTGTTCATCGGCATTGTTCTTCTCCCTTCCCATCCGGAGGGACCTGTCTCCCAACACTGAGGACCTTCGTGCCGAACCGGATCGTGAAACGCATGTCGTCCTCGTCCTCTTGGTTGATGACCCATCCGATCCCGGTCGGACTCATGTCTACCGTTACGTAAATTGGAGTGTTTTTTCCGTAGACAGCCTTTCGGAGCGACGGAGCTGCGGCAAGTGCTTCCTTCATCTTTCGGACAGACTCCGTATGCTCGTCTCTCCACTCGAATTTTCGCCCCTTTTTCAGCAACCTGTATAACGGCTCCGCAACGTGGGCGTAATTTTTGGATCCATATGTGGTAGAACGCGCATGCTCCCAAGAACCTCCGAACCTCCGTGACCGAGCTACAGTCGTGCTTCATCGCGGAGATGGCGTCTACCTTAGCCGGAGACGGTTTCCGGCCGAACGACCCGCATAGGTGTCCGACGACCATGATCTCTGATTGCCCGAAGGCCGATTTTTCCCCGGTGAAGGTGAGCCTCGCGCCCTCTAACCTCTGCAGCACCTTCTCGCAATCATCGATGTGCGTCGCCACGAATTTCCGGCACCGGTCCGGTCCGATCGTCTCATCCTTTTCCTCCACCGGGCATCCCTTGATCGGGACGTCGTCCAAAAACGGCATGGTGATGTCCGGCATACAATCCCTCAGCACCTTGTTCATTGCGTTCACCATGTGAGCCACCGAGTTCGTCCCTCCTTGCGGTAGGGTACACATCCGTACTAGGCCGAGAGGAGTTCGCATTGTCGTGATGTCTTTGCTCTCTATGGCTAGCTGGAACTGATCGTACCCCGAGTAGAGATCACCGACCGAGTAAATCGACCTTCCGGCGAAGGCCTCCATGAACTCGTCTATTGTCGGTCCGATTCCTGCGTTTCGAATGGTCACCTTGTTGACCGGCTGCAAGTCTTGAATAAAGCGCAGCGTGCCGTCCTTCTTCGGCACGGTAAAACACCGATTCGAGTATGGGGCACTCGACGGTTTGAGGATGCCCATCTCGACCTTCTGCTTTAACAGCTCCATCAGCTTCGGGATGTGAACTCTAGGTACTGGAATCGGTTTGAGACTCCATGGCACATGTAGTACCGTGAATATCACCATCGGTTCCACGATTGTCGGGTCTACGCACCCGATCTCCTCCGGTGAGAATGTGAAAGCCTTCCCGTGCCTTCCGAGCATTCCCCGAAACCGGTCCTCTTCCGCCAGCAGTAGGAAGCTGCCCCCACCGATTTTGAGCTCACGTAGCGTTATGTCGGTGAACGTGTGTCCTATGCGGGCCGAATTTCGTAAACTCAGGTCCGACGCAACCCCCTTTATTCGCAACTCACTGCCTTCCGGCAAGGGAGCCGCGACTGGCCTCACCTTCCGGTCCACAGTCTTGTATCTCGTGTCCACCCGGGCCGTCCGATCCGACTCGAGCCCTCTACTGAAGTCCGCGATGACTTCGTACATCCTTTCTGAACATATCGGAATCGTCCGGTTCTCTTTAAGGACTCCTCCGACTACCTCTCGCAGCTCCCCCAAGGTATCGTCGAAAGAGACCGCCTCCACGGCTCCGTTGATTTCCTCTCCAGGGCCGAGGATACCACATGCCCGAAGTCGCCCCTCCGCCCTTTTCTTCTTCCGGCCAACGACATCGACTATCGTACACCCTCCGTTGTCGGAGAACCAAAATTTCCTACTTATAGTACAGGTCTTCTTCACTATCGTACACTTGTGGGGTTTTCCCAGAGTGTCCGGACTATCACAGCCCCACGCCTTGATAGCCCTCTCTAAAAATCCTCTCGGCTTTCGCCCCCGAGGGTCTCGCGGTTCCGCTCATGGTTTAGTCTCACCGTCAGGAACTGGACCGAGTGACGCCCATCCTGGCTCTTGACCCTTGCATAGGTCGAGCCGTTGTCTAGCACCTTGGTCTCCATCCATGCTGCCGTGATGTATAGTTCTCCTAGTATAACCGGATGTGAGGACGTCTCCTGCACAAAGAAGTGTTGGTCAATCTCGACATCGCCGATCTTTACTCGTACATTCGGGCAGGCTCCATGCAGTTCTTCGGTGGCACGCGTCGCTGCCCGTATTTTCCACCCGTGCTTGGTGTTGATCGGCCATTTCCCCTTCTTGTAGAAGTCCATGGACATCAAATTGATTTTTGAACCGTGGTCCACCAACGCCACCACTGGTTCATGAACATCTCCGATCTTCACGGGGGTCTCCGTGGTCGCTCTGGCCCAGTGCGGCCTCGAATAGTGGCTCTCCACCAACTCGTCTTCTAGCGCCATGTCCTCTATGTGCGTCGTCCGCACCTCCACCGGCTTCTCCGGTTCTGTCTCCGTCGACAGCCTCTTCCTCTTCACCAAGTCTACGATGGAGTCGTGGAACTCTTTCTTGGCGATCCCGAGCACTTCCCTCAGCGACAGTTCCACCTTGCTGTCGAGGATTCGTTCTTCCAGGACCTTTCACAGGTCCGTGGATCTTTCGATTTCTATGCCCAACAGGTACCCGCCCATCTTGGGATTATCCTGGGCGCCGGTTACACCGTTCTCATTCCGCCTTTGCCCGAATCAAATTTCATACCATTGCGAGGGCCCGGCCCCTCCGGTTTTTCCTACCCGCTTGTCCTCCACCAGAGCCTCATAGTTTTGACAAGCGGCTTCGACGAAGCCCGTCTTTTCTTCCACCAGGTCACTCCACCTGGTTACCTCCCGGACCCATTTTTCCGCGCGGTCCGCCTCTTCTTTCCTTAGTCGTGCGCCGGCGAGGCCTTCTAGCATCGTCAGCCAGAACCCGGCTTTGTTCGTCTTCGGGGCCTCGCCACCTCCGACCCGAATACCAGCTGACGCCGAGTAGTGGACGGTCTCTGCGTGATGAGCCACCGCCTCCTCCATCAGCCTTTTCATACCCCCTCGCCCGACGTTCAGGTTCAAGGCCCTTCGGGTCTCGCTGGCGTGCACCCGACCGTTCCACAGGTACACCACGTTGCTTCTCATCGCCTCGGCGAAGTCCCCGCAGTCCTTCCGAATGTGGCCAACCGCGTCACACCACATGCACCTGTTTTCAGCCAGAGGTCGTCGGTCACGGGCCTGTTCGCCACCCTCCCTCCATGCCTGGGTGATCTGGAGATCCTTTACCATCCGCGTCAGTTCCTCCAGAGCTGCTCCCCCGGTCGAGCCCTTGACCATGTCGGTCGAAGCCGATCCGGTCTCGAGCCAATCTCGGTTCTCTTCCCTTCTCGTTGGTGGTGTTGGCTCGAGCTTCCTTGCTACGACAGAGCCCACCCCTGTCGATCCTTTGTCAACCCATTCCCGCCGTTTGTCGAAACAGCCACATACCCTCTTCACCACGGCCCAATTGGCCGTCAGCCCGTCATCAGTCTCCAATAGGAGGCCTACTTGCTCCCGATCCCGCTCGTCAACTGACTTAACAAACAATAGGACACGACTTGTGTCCAGAATGGTCCAGTCAAGCACCGAGAGGCGCGCGAAGCGTTCCTCAAACTCCCGGAGGAGCACCGACGCGTTCCTTCCTTTGTCGGGGGTCTCCACCCACTCCATGAAGTTCCGCTTCAAAAGTTGAAGCGCATCTTCAAGCCCGTATTTTTCGAGGAGCCGACCTTCGAACTCCTCCCAGGTCCGGCTCTCGGCCCGTACCTCAAGCACCTCCGTATGGATGCCCGGCATCGCCATTCGAGGGAATCCGGCTAGACGCCTCTCTTCTGGAATGTCCCTCATTACCATCTCAGCCTGGTAGGACGCCAAGTAGCTCGTGGCATCCTTCCCACTAAACCGGCCGATCGTACCGACAACCGCCTCGATAGCCCTATCAAGGGCGCCGGTGCCTTTGTGCGCACTCACTATACGGTCCACAGCCGAAGCCATGGCTTCTGCGAGGTCCGACCCCCTCATCTTCTACTCCTCTGCCGCCTCTTCACGTCGGGTTTACCAAAGATGTCACGTTGTTACGCGCGTGCGTGGAGAACAAGGCAGGACCACTAGGGTCTTGGACTGAGGAATAGGTGAGAAAAGGGAGAGAGAGAGAGAGACACGCTCACACACGTATAGACAAAGAAGCGCACGGGAATGCGGCCCAACAACACAGGAGACACGAGTTGAGCAGGAGATAGAGTATAAGAACACTAGTGTATGTATATAAATATATGTATGTATTTGTACGTATGCAGAGGACTCGAACGGTTACAGCCGATCAGGTCGGCGAGATGGATGCCAACGCCTGATCACCCACGCACACAGGGGAGCAAGATGGAGATTCTTCCGGAAGCACACGGGCGTTCGACGGAGCAGAATCAGCCTCTCGAGAACCTGTGCAAAAGAAAGCTATGGAGAACGACAGAGAAGAAGAGCTCGGTCCCAGTCTGACAGCACTTCGTCCCCTCTAGCGCACGATACCTTCCCTCCCCGTCTCCCTCTCTTTTATAACTCAAGGAGGGAGGCCGTTTCACCCATTTACATCACATTAATTCTCTCTATAGAATATTGCTACCTAGGATTCGACTTTTGTGCCTACCTATCTACTATACAACAAGGGGCATGCCCACGTGTAAGGGCCGGTTCACACACGCTATACACGGTTTGCGCCTGGGGACGGTTTTCTTCACGATACCGTTTCTTCGGGTGTTTCCATATGCTTCTGTCCTATAGGAAGAACCGGTACACTTTTTTTCGAATCCGGTTAGCCTCTTCTCTCTTCCACGCCACGTTCGGCGTCATCGTCTTTAGGAACTCACTAATCTAGAGCCACTCCCCGTCGTACTCGCCCTCGTCAAACTCATTAACCGTCAGTGTGCTCCTTTCCCTTGTCGTCACGTAAGCCGACTCGAAGAAGTCCACGCCGACTTCCTCGTCCTCCAAAACCATGTCGTCTTCGTCATCAAACCATGCTCTCGAAAGCATGTCGGCCATGGCGTTGTCCTTCCCAGAGATGTGTCGTATCTCCAGATTCAGGGATTTAATGTATGCGATCCACCTGAGCATCGCCAGGTCCGGCGTCGCGCATCCGGAAACCATACCAAGGATCGGTAGGCAGTTTGTCTCGATTATCACCTCCATCCCGATCAAGTAGTCTTTGTCGGCCTTGACCGCCGAAACGATACCCCAGAGTTCGCATTTAACCTGGGCGTATCCTCGTTGTCGCTCGCTAAGTACTTTCACCCCGAACCGGATGGCGAACCTCGTGCCGTTCTCGTCCTCCTAGTTGATCACCCATCCTATCCCGGTCGGGCTCGTGTCTACAGTCACGTAAATCGGGACCTCCTTACCGTAAACCGCTTTCCGGAGTGCCGATGCCACGGTAAGCGCTTCTTTCAATCTCCAGAACGACTCCGTATGTTCCCCGCTCCACTCCAACTTGCACCCTTTCTTCAACAACCCATAGAGCGGCTCCACGATGTGTGCGTAGTGCGGAATCCAGATGTGGTAGAACGCACACGTGCCCAAGAACCTTTGGACTTCCGTAACCGACTTGCAGTCTTCCTTCATTGCGGAGATGGCTTCTACCTTTGCCGGGGATGGTTTCCAGCCATAATGTCGACGACCATGATCTCTGACTGCCCGAAAGCTGATTTCTCTCCAAACAAGGTGAGCCACGCGCTCTCGAGTCTCTACAGCACCTTCTCGCAGTCGTCGATGTGGTCCGCCACGAATCTACGGCAACCGTCCCGGCCCAACCGATTCGTCCTCATCTTCCACTGAGCATCCTTTGATTGGGATGTCGTCCAAGAATGGCATGGTGATGTATGGGATACAGTCTCTCAACACTTTATTCATCGCATTCACCATGTGCGCCACCAAGTTGGTCCCTCCTAGCGGTAGGGTACACATCTGCACTAGGCCGAGAGGTGACCGCATCGTTGTAATATCCCTGCTCTCCCCAACTAGTTGGAACTGATCGTACCCCGAGGACAAGTCATCGACCAAATAGATCGACCTTCTGGCGAAGGCCGAGTTTGTGGCGAAGGCCTTCGCGAACTCGTCAATGGTCGGTCTGATTCCTACGTTCCGAATGGTCACTTTATTGATCGACTGCAGATCCTAAATGAAGCACAGCATGCCGTTCTTCTTCGGCACGGTAAACCACCGATTCGAATATGGGGCACTCGACGGCTCGAGGATGCCCATCTCCACCTTCTACTTCAAGAGCTCCATCAACTTCGGGATGTGAGGTCTTGGTACCGGAATCGGCTTGAGATTCCACAGCACATGCGGTACCGTGAAAATCACCATTGGTTCCACGATCGTTGGGTCTACGCGCCCGATCTCCTCCAGTCAGAATGCGAAGGCCTTCTCGTGCCTTCAAGCATTCTCTAAAACTTCTCCTCCTCCGCCAACAGTAGGAAGCAACCCCCACCGACCTTGAGCTCCCGTAGCGTTTTGTCAGTGAACCGGTGTCCTATGCCAGACGGATTCTGCAAACATGGGTCTGACGCGACCCCTTTCATCCGTTCCTCGCTGCCCTCCGATAAGGGTGCCGCGACTTGTACCTCGTATCCACGCGGGCCGTTCGATCCAACTCGACCCTTTCCCCGAAGTCGGCAATGACTTCATACATCTCCACTAAGTTAACCGGAATCGCTCGGTCTTCACAGAGGCCTTCTTCGATCACCTTTCCCATTTCCCCCAAGGTGTCATCGAAAGAGACCGCCTTCACGGTGCTACTAATTTCTTCGTCAGGGCTGAGGACTCCGCACTCGCTGAAACGCTCCTCGGCCCTCTTCTTCTCCCAGCCACCAATGTCGGCTATCGTACAACCTCCGTCGTCGGAGACCCAAAACTTCCTACCTATAGTACAAAACTCCCTTCCTATGGTACACTTGTGGGGTTCTACTTGTGCCCGCGCATAAGAGTTGGTTCATGCATCTTATTCATTGATTCCTCCTTAGGCCGGTTTTCTTCACGGAAACGTTCGGTCATCTTGTGACGAGGGAGCGTTTCGGGTGTGCCCATGCACCTCTCCTCTCATAAAGCCGTACGAGCATTTTGTGCATGTGTTTGTGTCTTCCTTGTACGTTCGGTCGTCTTGTGACGAGGGAGCGTTTCGTGCGTGCCCATGCACCTCTCCTCCTCATAAAGGCGTATGAGCATTTGTGTGTGTGCTTGTGTCTTCCTTGTACGTTCGGTCGTCTTGTGACGAGGGAGCGTTTCAGGCGTGCCCATGCATCTCTCCTCCTCATAAAGGCGTACGAGCATTTTGTGCATGTGTTTGTGTCTTCCTTGTACATTTGGTCGTCTTGTGACGATGGAGCGTTTCAAGCGTGCCCATGCACCTCTCCTCCTCATAAAGGCGTACGAGCATTTGTGCGTGTGTTTGTGTCTTCCTTGTATGTTCGGTTGTCTTGTGACGAGGGAGCATTTCGGGCATGCCCATGCACCTCTCCTCCTCATAAACGCGTACGAGCATTTTATGCGTGTGTTTGTGTCTTCCTTGTATGTTCGATCGTCTTGTGACGAGGGAGCGTTCGGGCGTGCCCATGCACCTCTCCTCCTCATAAAGACGTACAACCATTTGTGTGTGTGTTTGTGTCTTCCTTGTACGTTCGACCGTCTTGTGACGAGGGAGCATTTCAGGCGTGCCCATGCACCTCTCCTCCTCATAAAGGCGTACGAGCATTTTGTGCGTGTGTTTGTGTCTTCCTTGTACGTTCGGTTGTCTTGTGACAAGGAAGCGTTTCGGGCATGCCCATGCACCTCTCCTCCTCATAAAGACGTACGAGCATTTGTGTGTGTGTTTGTGTCTTCCTTGTATGTTCGGTCTTCCTGTGACAAGGGAGTGTTCGGGCTTGCCCATGCACCTCTCCTCCTCATAAAGGCGTCCGAGCATTTGTGCGTGTAGTTTGTGTCTTCCTTGTACATTCGACGTCTTGTGACAAGGGAGCGTTCGGGCATGCCCATGCACCTCTCCTCCTCATAAAGACATATGGGCATTCGTGTTTGTGTTATCGTCCCCTTGTGTGGTCACCGTGCGTGCTCATCTTTGCTTGTACCCATTTGATCACTTGGCTCGTGCGGTAATCTCGAAAACTCGACGAGTCGTGATCAACAAAAGCCACTGGCCTCACAAAAGGGGCAACGAGCCCTTGCTCGGGAAGGGGTCGGGAAGTAGTATTGTCGTAAAGCAAACCTCGGGTCTTCTCTATCCCTTCAGTACTCCCTAGTCCAAGACCCCCGTGGTCCCGCCCAAGTAACACACGTGCGCGAAACTTCGCAACACCGGACATGGCTATGCTAAGATGGATTGCATATGTAAAGTCGCTTAATCCAGAGGTGCGACACATATCCGGAAAAGACAACACGATAGCAGATATGCTATCAAGGGCATGGTTTGGAGAGGACATATCCGAATCCGAAAATGAAGAAGTTTCCGAAACCTAATTTAATTCAAAGCACATATGCCTGGTGAACGTAATACGAGAATTTCGGGAAGCCAAATACGAGGGAGAAAGCCTGATGATCGGGAAGATGATTCAAGAAATCGAGGAATCATCGAACAATATGGAAAAGAGAGCCAGGATTCGAAGTAAGAAGTGGAAAGTCTGGAAGTTCTTCTTAAACAATGGATTAATCTGGAGCCGAAAAGACCAAATGGCATACCATTGCGGGTAGTCGGAACAAAAGAGCAATGAGATCGAATAATATCCGAATTTCACGAATCCAATTGGGCTGGACATCAGGGACCATGGGCAACATTCGCGAAGATCAAGCAAAAATATTGGTGGAAGAATATGTACAAAGATGTAGCGGAGTTCACGAGAAGTTGCGAAAAATGCCAAATCTACTCTTGGGTTCGACACCGAGATGAATTACATCCGACATTCTCACCGACAATCAACCTCAAATGGATGGTCAACATTGTGGCCATGCCAACTAGGATCAGACATAAGAAGTACTTGGTATTAGCTCAGAAGATCTGATGAACCAAGTAGAAGGTCGGGCGCTACGGAGGAAAACATGTTTCGCAGTATGCCAATTTCTCTTGGAAGAAGTGTTCTGCAGGTACGTGTGCGTAGGACAAGTGATTGTGGATTGGGGAGAACCTGACTCTGATAAAGCTAGGGAATTCTTCACTAAACATGGAGTATGGTTAACACTAACCACGGCATACAATCCGGAAGCCAACGGGAAGATCAAACGAGGACATAGTCCAATCGTGAAAGCACTTGTGAAGGCATGCGACAGGAGGGTGAAGAATTGGCCACAGATGCTTCCATATGCACTATGGGCGGATCGCACAACGCATAGTTCTGGGACCAGTTATATGCTAGTAGAACTTATGACCGGACAAGCTCTGGTGATGCCTACAAAAACCGCAATTGCAACATGGACTGTGCTACCATGGAAGGAAGAGATGAGCCGGGAAGAACTGCTAGTGATCCGGATACGACAGCTAGAAGGGAGATCAAAAGACATAGCGGAAGCGATACGCCGATAACAAGAAGCATGGTTCCAGAACAAAAGTCAATTCGATACAAAGCACCGTCTACGACCACGGAAGATTGACGAAGGAGATTGGGTGATAGTCTATGACAATAGTTTGGATCATCAACACACAACGATTCGGAAATTCGCTAAAAGGTGGTTCAAACCATACGAAGTTCGGAAAGTTTTCGACAATGGAACCTACCAATTATGTGAGTTGGACGGGGCAGTAATACGGGTACCTGTAGCGGGGAAACGAGTGAAGATTTTAAAGAAGCGAAGTAACGCCGAACCCTATATTAGTTTTGACAACACCAATACAAAGGAGCAATCAGACAAGAGTTATGAAGGTTCGGGAAGCAAAGAAAGTGGGCTAGAATTAATCATTGACATAGGGGAAGAGACTGAGGATACTACGAATGAAGGAGAATAACAAGTATTGGAAACTTCGGCACATACCGGAGGATGTGCGGGTTCAGAGGGGGCGAGTGTCGTAGTGTATTTCGTACACTACGTGAAAAACGTATATAGTGCTAGATTCCATAAATATGAAGAAATAGACGAAAATATAAATATATATATTACATGTATAGGGCAAGATTGGAACCTTGTACCTTCATGTTTATAATGTAAAGCCTTACCATTACACTAATATCATAAGTGTTAAAAAGTAAATATCCCACATTGAAGGGTTATTTCACGTAAAAAAACTATAGTTAGATAAAAAAACGCATGATCCATTTTAGAAAAAGCATGTTAGAGAATGCATATAGTCTATCAACAGAAAAAGCATGGAATCTATATAGTTAGAGAAAAAGCATGGATTGTAAAGACTCTCTCATCACTATATAAGGAAGAGAGAAAGATGTATATGGGGGGAGGTTGGGATTTTTTTGAAGGTTTGATTAATATATTATATTCATGGGGATTTCACGATTTTTCCATCTATTTCTCTCTTGCAATCTAAATTCATATTCTTTCCTAAATCATTAATTAATACACTATACTCGTGGGATTCATGAGTTTTATATCTTCCTTTCTTACAACCTATTCATAACTAGACTTGTCTCGTATTCTTCCTCTCCTAGTTCAAAACCCCAGGGGTTCCCACCCGACTCACGCAAACGATTCGGCGCCGAAAGGCACGACAACGATGCTCCGGAATCGACAACCCATGTTGCCTCATTGCCAACAAGGTTTAACTCATTCTCCTAGGTGATGAGCAACAATTCTTCTTCACTTGTCACAATTTTTGACGTTCCTTTCCGATCCGGACCTCTCCGGTCCGAACTCTTCTTCGAATCAGTGGTATCAACCCCTTTCTCTTTCCGAAGATGCCGACAGTTCTTCTGAAGTGCCCCGGCTTCCCACAATATAAGCAAGTAGGCCTTCCCCTTGACTTTGATCTCGTCTCTGATTTGTCCTAGTTTTGGGGACTCCGATTTCGGCCTCTTCCCCGGTTTTGGTCATCTTCTGTAACCAAAGCCTTCGGGTCAGTTCCCGATTCCTGATCCTTCCGGCGAGCTTCTTCATCGAGCAAGCTTGATTTTACCCTTGCTAGGGACAACTGCTTTCCTTCCGGCCCAGCATTGCCCAAAGTGACAACTAGCGTCTCCCAACTGTCCGGGAGGGAACCGAGCAGGAGCAATGCAAGTACCTCATCGGCCAGAGGTACTTCAAGCGAAGTTGTTTGATTTATGAGCCCCTAGAATGCATTCATGTGCTCCACCATGCTCGATCCGTCGTGGTACCGGAGTCTCACTAACTTCCGGAATACCAAAACCTGATTTATGGCGTTTTTGCTCTCTAGCATGGTGCCGATTTTCTCCTAGAGCACATGAGCCTTACTTTCTTCATTGAAGTTGTTGTACAGGCTCATGTCGATGAAGCACCATATGTATGTCGTCGTCTTCATGTGCATCACCTCCCATGTCATCGCATCGATCTTATGCGGTTTCTTGTCCCCGAACTGCACCAGGAGTTAGAGATCTTTGACCACGAGCATGTCCCTCATCTTCGACTTCCACACTGGGTAGTTGGAGCCATTGAGCTTGAACATGCTTCCGAATGACTCTTCCATTTTCTTGTTAGCTCTTATACCAGTTTGTGCGGAATAGCGCTCGGCCACAACCGAGACTCAAACACTTTATGAGAGAACGAAATAGAAATGGAGTTTCGTACACTTATAGAGAAGAGATGACACAGGATGTTTATGTGGAAAACCCTAATAGGGAAAAAACCACGGGAGCCCACAGACTCCAACTATCACTATATGAGAAAGGAGGTACAACTATCAACCGGCGGCCTCTCTCTCTCTCTCTCTCTATACAACTATAATACAACTAACAACAACAACCTGAAGTGATTGCCCTAAGTCATATTTATACTTATATGACTTAGGGCTATTTACAAATATAGCCTTTACAGGCACACCAGAAACATATTTGCAGATATGTCCTTGGATCCGGTTCACACTAGATCCATCCGGATACCTTTTGGTTCGGTCTGGTTGCTACATCCGGTCCGGTTCCTTCCTTCGGCTTGTCCGATCCGACTCCTCCGGATCCCATCCGATGGGACCGAATTCCCAACAAACTCAAGTATCTTCATCAAATCGGCTTCAAAATGTCCAAGTCCGACAATTCCGTGTTCCTTCGAAGCGACCCTAGAGGACAACTATTTATCATAATATATGTGGACGACTTGGTCATTGGAGGAGAGCACATAGCAGATATGGACTACATCAAAAAGCTTCTCTTCGGCCAATTCGAAATGAAGGACATGCAAGAGCTCCATTACTTCCTAGGTATAAAAGTAATTCGAACTCCAAACGGCATCATGATCTCCCAATGAAACTATATCCTCAATCTAGTCTTCAAGTTTGGGATGACAAAGTGTAACCCCGTTGCAACCCCACTCGATCGAAACTTGAAGCTAGATGCTGACTCCGGCACAGAAGAGTGTGAGCCGACTCACTATCGACAGCTAGTTAGAAGCCTAATCAACCTCACTATTACTCGACCCGACCTCAGCTACCCGGTCGGCCTCCTTAGTCGGTTCATGCAAACACCTTGCAACACTCATCTGGATTGTGCTAAGAGAGTACTAAGGTATGTAAGTAGGACGATGGATTACGGCATTTTCTACAAGTCAGCCACATGAATTCGACTCGAAGGGTACACATCGGGATTCGTCTTCTCCTTTAGCAGCAGAGCTATCTCCTGGAGCAATAAAATGCAGCCGACAATAACATTGTCGAGCACAGAGGCAAAATACAAGGGTGCGGCAGTGGCGGCATGTGAAGCCATGTGGCTTAAGAGGATTCTCAAGGATATGGACATCTCCATTAAAGATCCAATCCTCTTATACTACGACAATATGAGCAACATCCATTTGGCTCAGAATCCAGTCTTCCACACTCGGACTAACCACATCAAGGTGTGTTATCGTTTCATCCGAGAATGTGTGCTAGTCGGAGATGTCGACCTACAATATATCAACACCAACCTACATACGACTGACATCTGACATCGAGGTGCACTATCATTTTATCCAAGAACGTGTCCTAGCCGGAGATGTCGACCTACAACATATCAGCACCAACCTGTAGACGACCGACATCTTCACGAAGGCCCTAGGAGCCGACAAGTTGCGGCAATTCATGACGAACCTAGGTTTCTCAACCACCGACCAGCCGAGCTTGAGGGAGAGTAAGGAGTAAGGAGTCGCCAAGAGCCGCCACCCGACATGAAGTCGAACGGAGCACAAGAGTGAGTCGGCCATCCACAGAGGATCCCGAGCCAATTACCAGAGCCGATTACTGATCCAACCCGGATTCCAATCACCAAGTCGAATATCTAGCGACTAGAAGTTGTGTTTGAAGAGGTGTGTTGAGAATCAAACACAACATCCCTAGTGTGTGAACACACCTTAGGAATAGCCAAGTGTGTGAACATCCCATCACTTTGTATCATAACTAATGTGTCATAGAAGTTAAGTCCTATGACACATAGTTACTAGGTAGTTAAGTCTTCACCTCCTTCCCAAGAGGTGGTTATAGTGAGAGAACATAGAGAGAAGGTGACTATATAAGCACCTTCTCCTCTTCTTTGTAAGTGTTGGTTGTTTTATTCTCTTGTTAATACAGTTTTATTGTTTTTCTATACACACTGTGTTTTCTCTCTATCTCTCTCTCTCTCTCTCTCTCTCTCACATACACACACATATTTCTTCCGTTGCACGGAATCACACCCGATTCTTTACAGTCACTTATATGCACTAGTGGACATGGTCACTCTTTCCCCCTCCTTGGGCTTCTACTTGACACCCAAGCTTTCACCCTTCAAGCTTCACAAACTTGAGTTGCAAATCCTTCATTCCCTTTATCAACGCATTGATTGTTGACTCTAGCTCTTTTCCTTTGCCAGCATCTCTACGTTGAAGCAGCCCTCCGCCATTTCCTTTTATCAGAGACTCCAATTCGTCAATGTTTCATGTCAGGTTCACCAAATTATATGTCATAGAACTCGTGATACCTACTTTCTCCATCACTCCCATGTTGATTTCATCACCAATGTTTTTTAGGCTACAACTGTATTGTGAAGTAGGAAGACTTTACAATGCAAATCCACAAACCGATAAATGCATATGACTTTCATGTTACTAAAATAATATTAAGCTTGAATAGTATTAACAAGGTATATAATTATACAAGCCATATTTGTAATGTATGTAAAGATTATATTAATGATTTAGAATAAAACATTATGATAATTATGTTCAAAATGTTTATATATAAAGAGGTGAATGAAGCAAAGATGTAACATGTGGACCAAATAATATTTAAACCTTTGACAACCAGATTCAAAAGAAAAGGTGTACCATTTAGCTTGCAATCATTATATGGATTTAAATTTGAACTTGTGCTTATATAGAATTTGCCAACACATGTGAGAGCCTCCCTAAAACAGAATTGCCAAGTGATGCACCACATGTGCACCACAAGGCACACAATGTGAGGTAAAACATATGGAGAGATATCAACATATTGACTTATATTGAGTCAACATTATAAATAGCTGAGATAAAAAGAATAGCTCGACGATTGTGGTGCTCATTTTTCAACAAAAGGGCGGAGATTTGAGTCTTATCTTGGCATGACGATTTTATCTTATGTAACATTTGTTATTGTTAAATGTTCTTCTCCCAAACAACCTACAAGGTGTACATTAGTTTTGGTCTCTCATTGGTTGTGTTGCCTCTTTAATAAATTTCTTCTTATTCTTCTTACAAGAGGATCCCACGATTGTGGTCTTCTAGAAGACCTTAAGCATGTTCTAAGAAAGAGACAAAATATTCTAACAATTTGGGTGACCCACACCCAACCTATGAACCATATTAGGTTATTGTTAGCTTACTATAGAGTGTTAGAGAAGACCAACAAGAAGCGAGATGTGGATGTCCACTATAGTTTTTTTTTTGGCTCAACCTAAATATATAAATCAATAATAGTATGTACTATGTACAATGGAGAAAGATAGATGGATGGTTTGTGGGCCTATGTTTATTCTAGGTCGATGAGATTGTAATTTGTGCCTTTACAAGTAAATTATGTTACTTTAGAAGAGTTAACATAATATTGTAATCATGATAACATGCTCTAAATTTGAATAGCTTCATTATGAATCCAACCAAGTGAGACTTCAACAAAATGGTTGCAATCATACCCATCATGGCTTCTCACATGTTTGCTTGATTCTCATAAATTTGGCCCCAAACCTTCAATGAATTCATGCAATGTACTTTGTTGCTAATAAAGCTAGGTACTAGATGCTCTACATCCTCACTAACTTTTGCCGATGATTGTTTGAGCTTCAATTAAAAATCCTTATGTTTCTTTTTTATATCAAATTGTTCTAAGCCCTATTAAAACAAAGGTGATACATATATCAAACTTGTAGGAACTTGTTCGCTTTTCTTGCACATGTCCTAGGGAGTAAAAACAAAAGCAACAATGATTGTGAAACACAAAACGACATGTAAATTATAGTTGTAGGACATGTTGACGCCCAATAGTATTTGATGTGAAGATTCGATTTGTGATGGGTCTAACATTGCTCACAAGAAACGTTTATTTCTCAAGAAGAGAAAAGACACCCAAATGCTTCCTATCAATCGAGAAGTAGAATGCATGCTTTATTCAAAACGACCTTTTAATCAATATTGGAAAAACCAATAACCCGCTTGTCTGTTTATTCTAACAAACCACATTTTTGTGATCCTATACTGAAGATTACTACTTTCCATTCACATAATTTGAAATGTTACTCACATTCAATGTGAAATAGATTGATTAACCACTCGCTATTTACATAATTCGGTTTCTCAAATTAGACCATTGGTCTAACCTCCTACGCTTGATTGTTTATTGTACAAAATTCAAGGCTCTAGTTTCTAAGAAGCTTGCTCCGAGTGGTTTAAGGACATACACACATATGTATCATTATTTATACAACTCTATAAAACTTATTATCCTTAAATATCGTATATATAAATTCATTTCCTTTAAGGATCAAGACAAACTCTAGAACCAAGAGGTCAATGTTCCAGTGAGCCCGTCAAGTGTTGCATAAAGATTCTTGTGATATCTTGAGCACCAAAATCAAAGCATTTTATCGTACAAACTATCACACATACAAAATTAATGTGAAGTGAGGGTTGTCATAAAAGTTTGTATACAATGGTACACAAGTTTGCTTTAATGACGACTTGGGTAGTTGCATTTCTTTTTGTTTACAAGGGGATGAAATGGGCTTTCATGCCAATGTGAAATGTACTTCACGATGAGTGGGTGTAATATAATCATTGGGAAAAGAGAGAGGTTGATTCAAGCGGATGTTGTCAGGAAGAGATTATCAATCTCAACATTACTACTAGGAGCATTATTACACTAAAGTAATACTTTGAAGAAATGATCGCAAACTTGCCTCGAAAAGAGGACTAAGGAAAACTATAGGAATTCATGATGATGTGCTAGACTGACTATCTTCTATTTTATGTTATGTCAAAGGGATGTGGATAACAAGAAGCTTGCTTTAATCTTCACAATGGGTGAAATAAGCATGTGATCCCATACATAAAATAACTTGAATAAAAGTCAATCAACGTAATAAATATTAAAGACTCAATGGGTTGACACTTGCCATAAAGACGTGAGTTGAATACATGAGAATGGATGGTAACACCCGAATATTTTCACTTCAAGTCAATTGATGCAACAAAGCCTTGATGGATGAAGTGTACAATGTGAATTGGCACATAAGAGACTTTCCATTAGGGCAAGGTACAAGAAATACTCAATGAATTTGGTGTGTTACCGTGAAGTGATATCAAAGCGGACATTACATACTAAAGCACAATGTGAAAGCTTTGCCTCTATGGTTACTACTTCAAGATGAGAGGGCTGGAGCGGGTGGGGAATGTGCAAGTCCACCATCACATTATCTAAGACTTTAGATCTCTATTCACCATATTGAAGTTCAAATCTTCATACAAATAATGGTGCAATGGTTATACCGTGTGGTTTACAACATTAAAGTTGTGGATTTGTAGAGTCTCAAGCAATGTTGTGTTCAATACCCCTAAATCGAGTTTTTGATTGATCATCCACATTACTTGCATGTTTGCTCATAACAAGCTTTGATACATACAACATAGCTATTGACAGAACCGCCATAGTATCGAGAATGAAAACAAGAGCATAGAATGCATTTGCAACATCGGTCTTGACACGTTTTATATCATTCAAAAAGATCGGCAACAAAAATGGTTTTTCTAGGTGAGGGATCCGAACGATTATGGGCAGGAGAAAAGAGGATGTGAGCATAGAAAGTGTAGTTTGTAGCACCCTAGTGTACTCTGATGCTATTGACTTGGATCACCCAAATCATGTGAGGGATTGTCACTCATGACCATGAATGGGTAGGAAGATATCATATATGTATATCTGCTTGACAAAATGGGAATATATGATTGCAAAAGCCAAGCTCAGAACTTCTTTAGCAAGCTAGGTCTAAAAATACAATAATAATAATAAAAATAAATAAAATAGAAGATAAGATAGTGGGACTAGATTAGTTAGTTAAACTATATGTAGTTGGAAGGAAACCAGGGGTGAGTTAGTTGGACTGGGGGTCAATTTATAAAATGTATATTAAGAAAACAAAAAGGAAGAATAAGACATAAGAAAATGCAATAATTATAACAGAGAACATTTAATGCAGAGCCCTGAGCTTCTTCTTTTTTACATTTAAAAAGAAAAACAAGATGTATGTACATATGTATATGAAAGATAAAACTAAAAAAACAAAAACAAAAGTGAGCGAAAATCAATAGCTAAATGAGAAAATTAATTAAAGTAAGCAAAATAGCTAAATGAAAAAAACTAATTAATTAAGCAGAATAGCGTAACGCTAGGTTTAGGGCGGGTGTCAGGGGGGGGGGGGGAGGTGGAGATAGATAAAAGTAAATAAATAAAAACTAAAACTAAAACTAAAATAAATGTTAATTTTAATTTAAAAGAAAAACGAAAATACAAAATAGATATATGTATACAATCAAAATAAAAAGAGCAAAATAAAATAAATAAAAATTAGATTGATAAAGATAGGGCGGTAATAGATCTCTCTGTTGAGGAGGGGGGGTGGAGGCGGAGATAGCGGCGTTTCACATGCTTCCACCAAACTGTGCTTTGCCAGAACGCGCACACACACACACACACACACACACGCAGAAAAATCCTGAGACCCCCCCAGAAAATCGTACTTTTTTTTTCAACATGCTTATTACTTTATTTTATTTTCCCTTAATAAATAAACACGTTCTTTTCCCTTTTATTTGGTCTATTTTTATTTGGTCTATTTTTATTTTTGGGCTGCTGTTTTTATTACCAACGCTTTTTTGCTTTTTTTCTTGGAGAGAAAAAAAAATCACAATGCCAAAAAACAAAACCCAGATCTCCACGTCAACCCCGCCGCGCACCGTTAACTTGGCCGTTAAGCAGCCGCCTTTTTTTGTGAAGATTTCTCTCTCTCTCTCTCTCTTTGGGTTTTCTGCCGCCAGGCGCCGTCAAGTACAGCAGATCAGACACGCTTCCATAAATACAGCTGAACGAATGATTACCTCTCTCTGGTGTCACTCTCATAGTGCCTAGATCATCGCGGCCGTCCGTTTGCTCTCTCTCTCTCTCTCTCCCCCGGCTGCACGGACGGCTGTGATTCGACTGGCCGGCCTTTTAGAATGGTCCGAACGATGGATGGAGCAAAAAGTAACGGCGCTGAGAATTTTGTGTGTGTGGGTTGAGTGCGGGGCGGTAAAGCTCTTAGAAAAAAGAAAGTAAATAGGATAAATATTATTATTGGAAAATCGGATAAATTGCGGCCGAGTGAAAATAGTTAAAACAAAGTTTTTTTTAAAATTCCCGCAGTAATAATTAATGCTGCCGGGAAATGGGTGCGTGTGCGGAAGGCCGACTTAAATTGGCCCGGGGAGGGAGGGGCCGCCTTTCGTATTTTAATATTTCATTTCATTTAATTATTTTTTAAGTAATTGACTCGTTTTATTCTCTCTCTCTATCTCTCTGGCGCAAAAACAAATCTAATGGTTTCGATTTTCTGAAACTGTTTTTTGGGTTTGTTTTATTTTGTTTGTTTGTTTTTCCCAGGGATTTTTAAAAAAAAAACAAAACAGAAGAAAATAGAAATAAAATACATAAATTTAGATAAAATGGAGGAGCCCACACTTATAAATTACGAAGAAATTGAGGATTACAGAAATTAGCTCCAAACACCACCACCATACATACATACACACTTCTACTCTCTCTGTGTTTTCTTCTTCTTTCTTTCTTTCTGCTACTGCTCAGCTCCTTCCCTTTTTTTTCTCTCTATTTCTGCAATCCCTCTCTAAACTTGTAGTAAGCCTTCCTTCCTTTTCTCCTCCATTTTTATCCACCCCCTTCCTTTTTCCTACTACTTAAAAAGCAAGCCCCCACATCTGCAGACACCGACCTTATCACTGATCTCTTCTTCTATACCGTCCTTCCTTCCTACCATGGATCCTTCCTCGGCTTCCTCTCCTTCACCTTCCTCCTCCTCATCGCCTATGTCCACTTCCTCCTCCCCGGCCATCCACCTCCTCCTGCTCCTCCTCTCTCGCCTCTCCCCCGGCGGCGGCGGAGCCATCTCGCCGCTCCATGCCGCCGCCCTAATCGCCGTCTGCGCCGCCGCCACCGTGGTGGCCTGCTGGTGGCACCCCGGCGGCCCGGCGTGGGGCAAGGCCAGAAGCGCCGCCGCCGACAAGGCCATCCGGGGGCCCCGCGGGTGGCCCGTGCTGGGCAGCCTCCTGGAGCTCATGGGCGAGCGCCCCCACGTCGCCCTGGCCGGCCTAGCCCGTGCCCACGGCGCCACCGCCCTTATGGCCTTCAGCCTCGGTAACACCCGCGTCGTCCTCACCTCCGTCCCTTCCGTCGCCCGTGAGCTCCTCAACAGCACCTCCTTCGCCGACCGCCCCATCAAACAGTCGGCCAAGCTCCTCCTCTTCCACCGCGCCATCGGCTTCGCCCCCTACGGCGACTACTGGCGCAAGCTCCGCCGCATCGCCGCCACCCACCTCTTCTCGCCCAAGCGCCTCTCCGCCCTTGAGCCCCACCGCCAGTACGAAACCGCCCAACTCCTCCGATCCATCCATGACTCCGCCCTCCGATCCCAGGGCGGCGTGGTTCGAGTCCGCCCACTGCTCCAGGCAGCCTCGATGAACAACATCATGAAGAGCGTCTTTGGCCGGCGTTACGACCTTCTAACTGCCGGGCCTCTTGGGCAGCAGGAGCTCCACCCGGAAGCGGCGCAGCTGCAGAGGATGACTCGTGAAGGCTTCGAGCTTCTAGGCGCCTTCAATTGGAGCGACCACCTGCCGCTGTTGAAATGGTTTGATTTCCAAGGTGTCCATAGCAGGTGCCAGAAGCTGGTGGCCGAGGTGCAGGTGTTCGTGCAGAAGATCATAGACGAGCATCGCCAGGAGGCGGCGCTGGCTCGCAATGGCGGAGAGAAGGCGGCAGAAGATTCGGACTTTGTGGACGTGCTTCTGTCTCTGCAGGAGCAAGAGAAGCTCACCGACACAGACATGATAGCGATCCTCTGGGTAAGAAAATCCGTCGATCAATCCAAATCTGTCTGCATGATTGATGGTCTGGCATGAATGCATGCATGGTGAGTGTATGAAATCAGATGCATGCATGAGGTCCTGCATGGCGTGTCTGCGAGGAAGCCATGCATGCATGCATGCAAGAAGGTGTGCATGGAGTGTAATTGTATTCGCACGTGCCTCTCATTTGGCGCACGTGCGATGGAATGATTGCAGGCGCGTAACAATATTCTGCTCCTTTTCAGCAAGGAATTCAATTGTTATTTTTGTATAGATTATTTTTATTAATTCGATTTTCTATATTTTTCGTTTTTGGGTGGGATGGTGCAGGAGATGATATTCCGCGGGACGGACACGTCAGCGATCCTGATGGAGTGGGTGCTGGCGGAGATGGTGAGGAACCCGCACGTGCAGGCACGTGCGCAGGCCGAGCTGGACGCCGTGGTGGGGCCGGGCCGCCGCGTCAGCGAGTCCGACGTGGCGAGCCTGCCCTACGTGGCGGCCATCGTAAAGGAGACCCTGCGGATGCACCCGCCTGGGCCGCTCCTCTCGTGGGCCCGCTTGGCCACGTCGGACGTTGACCTGGCCGGCCACCACGTGCCGGCTGGGACAACAGCCATGGTCAACATGTGGGCCATCACACACGACGCGGACGTGTGGCCGGAGCCCGCCGCTTTTAGGCCGGAGAGATTCATTGAAGATGACGTGGACGTCCGGGGCGGGGACTTGCGGCTGGCACCCTTCGGGGCGGGGCGGCGTGTGTGCCCAGGCCGGGCGCTCGGCATGGCCACGGTCAACCTCTGGACCGCCCGGCTGCTCCACCACTTCGAGTGGTCGGCCCCCGAGGGCTGCTTGCCCGGGAGCGTGGACACGGCCGAGGTCCTTAAGCTCTCATGTGAAATGAAGACCCCACTCGCAGTCCGCCCCAAGGCCCGCATCCCGCTCCCCTTCTCTGCATAAGATGGCTCCTCCCTGGGCGCCATAGCCGATCAATCGATTAGTAAAGAGCTCAAGGGCCGATTAATATTAGAGTGTGCTACCCCGATTTTTGCGATTCTTGGGGAAAGCTGGATCGGAACCTCGAGTCGTATTTAAAAGAACAAAAAAACATTAACGAAAGCGGAAATGGCGAAGTAAAAATTGGCGTATAAGATGAATGTAGAATTGGGTTCATTGATTTGATGGATTTTTTTTTTTGTTGGAGTGGGGAACCCTAATAGTAGTTATTTGATTGGGTCTCCCTGCAATTTTGATACACAATTTTTGATAGGGTAATCACTTGAGGGGATTACTATAATTTTAGGTCTTCTTCTTCTTCTTCTTCTTCCTTCTCAACCTAATATACTTCTACAATATTTTTTTCATGAGATCAGGTGCTCTCTTAATCTCTTCTTTTTCTTTCTTTCTTCTACCCTTTTTTGTTGATTCCTTTGTAGGAGAGGTTTTGGGCTTCTTTGGTCTCTCCTTTTAGGTAATGCTTCCTTGAATAGCTCACAATTTTCTATACACAAAACTGGCTTTGTGATGATACCCATATGTATCTAAAGAAAAAACATTTCATTGTCAATGTAAAGGAAAAATGTTCTTCTATAATCTTTGTAAGATTCGACCTTCTACAAAGTCAATTGGTGGAGTCTTTGACATTGGTGCTTTTAATCGTCAATTGTTCTGTTTTAGTCGAGTTTGCAATGAATCAATGTCAGCATGATACACTTGTATCATATATAGCTGATACACACATATCAGAGAAAGTATCATATATAGCTGATACAAACACATATCAGAGAAAGTATCATATATAGCTGATACACACATATCAGAGAAAGTATGATATATAGTTTGTTGCCATTGTACAATGTTTTTTTCTTGTGTATAGCTCTTAGGGTTTTTAGTTGGTATGCTAAGCATTCACTAGCACTCAATTAGAGTTTGTGTGGGTCTTTGTTTCTCCTAATGTTGTCGTGCATCAACATTGGTCCCAATTGACCTAACATGATAATCATTTTCATTTTGCACATGAATTCCTCCAAAGGCTTTAGTTGGTAGCCTTATTAGCAAAGTTTTGATGTAAAATGCAAAGTTAACATCTTGCATTGAAGTGAATGTGCTCTCATTGTTTCTAATCATGGGAGTGTGGGGACACATTAATAATTTCTTTTTGTAACACAATCGTCTTATTCATGCTCGATTCTAATCATGGGAGTGTAGGGACACATACTAATAATTTCTTTTTTATAACACAATTGTCTTATTCATGCTTGCAAAAGACAAAGGAATGTTATAACTACTTTATGACCTTTATCTATATTTTGGGAAATAATAACCTGAATTTCCATACTCAAATATACCTCTCACAATCAATCCAATATTTGTACAAATGCCCAAATGTTCTACATTAAAAGTGAGTTTTTTTCTACAATCCATTTATGACCAGTATACGTGAGTACTTGAATTGCGTTATTTTGTGTTGTTGTCTCAGTGTCTCGCAATTCAGAGACTTCGATCCTATCTGGTGTTCCCCTACCTCTCGGGATCAAAGATCCCTCCTCGTGGCCTATCCTTTTTTCCATTGTCGTCCTTTGAGTAGCAGTTTCCCTAATCAGTAGAGCATTAATGATTTTTTATCTCATAGTCCATCCGCCCATGATTCCATGGAGTATGTTGGCTTGATCTTGTAGTGGCAGTGACATAAACCATCGCCAACATTCTATACTTTTCCTGGGCCTTCTACAATGTATCCCCATGACAACCTTACATGATCCCAGTAGTTGATTAGATTCATCCTTGATATATGGGTTCCATAGGATACGTTGACTGAGCCAGGCAGGTTTGAAACTCGGTTGATCGCACTTAAGCCCTCGTCTAATGTCACACCATGCCTTCCACATGGATGCACTGAATGTATCTTCCAATTGGCGGAAGAAACTAGGTTTGAGATCCAATCAAAGTACAACCCGATTGGCACATATGTACTCATGAAAACACATGGCTAGTAAGGTCAGTTGGGACCCTTTGCAATGGACATGGCGTGATCCTTACGCGGGGCAAGGAAGCAAACCCATCCCTTTCTTCCAATTCACAACGAGATTGGGTCGCCACATTCTAACTACTCAAACCGCTCGAGAGCCGGCTGTTGCGAAGGTCTGGCACACATTTCAAGTTCCTCCCACAATTATCACCAGGTTTTAGCAGAAAATCTGGAAACAACAACACGCGAGGCGAATTACCACGTTCCAATGGCTATTAATACATAAGTCCCTACCGGTGGGAGCATGGCAACGTGGGAACCTTAGCTCTCCTTATTGTGTAGAGTGCCCAAATGTTGTAGAATCAATACAACACGCTCTGTGGGATTGCCCAACGTCCCATCGAATATGGCGAGGGGTTGGCCGCTTGTTGCAATTATGCCAGGCGCAAGGCTACATCAAGTGGGGAAATATATTGGCTATCATGTCAGACCCCAGTTGGCATATACAAGCATCAGGAGGAGGGGATGACTTTGGTGGTAAAAGCACAAGAGGTTGTTTTCGCCACCAACGGCAATGTCCACTCAACTCCTCTTAATGACAAATCTCAAGCTATGTTGGAATTGGTCAGCCCAATAACTCTTTGGATTCTATGGAAACAATAGTATAGACGGGTCTTGTCCAACCAAACCGCGCATCCAACAAGGTTACTACAAGAGATATGGAGTGAAATTGTAGCCACTCTAAAGAGCCAATATGATGGCCTCAAGGGCGGCTGCGATGGAGTTGAAAATCAACAAATAACCTTCATCCAACAATGGTTGTCCTCTCCCTTTCTTGAGTCAGTGGGCATTCACATGGGATCCACATAAGATGGAACTATCGCGTCCCTACAGGGATTTGTACATAATCGTCTCATTTGTAAAATTATATAACTAATGGAAGGAGTTGTTTTTTGGAAAAAAAATAAAAATAAAAGTGAGTTTTTTTTTTGCCCTAACACTACCATGCCAAGCTAAAGATGTTGTGTACAAAACCATCCATTTTGTATCTCGAAACACATATGTTTGTAATGGTCCTCGATTCAAATTATAGTATGACTTGAACAAAAAATTATTGATTTTGTATGCACGACCAAAAGTTAACCTTGACCCTCAATTTTATGTTTTCTTTCTTTAGAATGAATGAGGGGATCAAACCATGTTCGGTAATCATCCATTCACATTAAGCAAATACACATTGAAGTAAAGACTACTTTGTATTATGTTATGCCAAGGTTTGATAAGTGATCTACACAATTATGCATGGCCATGTTATTGAATAATGTAGAAGCTAAATAGCTCTCAATTCCCAAGCTTTTATACAATATCCAATTCAATTAACCATATATTATCACAATTGTGTAGAGAATGCGGAAGTTTACTCATCCATTTTTTGAGGCCGGTATTATGATGCCACCTAGGTCTTATTCCCTACTCCAACAATTGGGGTCTTTTTGACATAGTTTAGCTACACCATGAGTGATTTCAAATTAAGAGTTGGCACACAACGTACTAATTTGACATTGTGTCATGACAGTAAGTTTTTCTAGTGCAACATGAATTGGCTTACATTTTAGGTATGAAAAATTGTGTTGTCACAACACATAATATGCGAGTATAATTGTTTATGTTCTTTCACCCTATTATGTTGGTTCATATATTCCCTACACATGAAATCTTTCATGACTATTACATGCAATTTCACTTTGGGCCTTCACGATATATCATGAAATACAATCCCTTGATTGCTAATATTAACATCCACATTGGCCCCAAACACTCTAAATTCATTTTCCTCCCAATCATAAAAATGGTGAAGTGTTAGACACATACACTCATAAAAAGAGATTACGCAATCATACTAATCACACCTCGATCAAGTATGAGAGTGACTAGAGTTTGACTAAATAACACTTCACACTAATCACTCACTTCACAAGTATGAGAGAGAGAGAGGTGTTAGAAATATTGAGAATCGATAGATAGGTATATAGAGTTACAACCACAAAGGTGGATATATGAAAATAAAACTTCTATTACATATGAGAGTAGCTCACATTGGTAGTTCACCCATGTGCTCACACCTTAGAGCTTCGATGGGATCTAGACCAACTCATGACAAAATTAGTGCGGACTGATAATCAATCCAAACATTGTGTGAGAAAGTGGATATTCTATGTTTGGTCTGAGTATAGCATTAAATATGCAAGTCAGTTTATTGTAGTGGAGATATTCCATTTCTATCAACTAACTTGTCATTTATTATGACCCAACTCCTTAGATACAGGCTAGTGCTAGATAGTACTTATCTTGAAGTCAATGGCACATACTTCAAGAAAGTACATCGTAACTTGCCCACAAAATATTCTAGTTGACTTGATTAGCCAATCCTATTAGCCTACTTCGCTTCCTAAATACATTGTGTCCTACGTATCTATGGTTTCCTAGATTGACACCTTATCGACCCATATGGTCGAGTTGCACACTAGCTGCTCCTCATTTTGGGCGTTATCACAACATGTGCACTCTAAGAGCACATATGGGGATAGATTTACAACTTGGGGCTGATCATTAATTATATCTAACAAGAGGGCTCTAGCTTATACCACAAAAGGATGAAAACTCAAGAATGAAGAAGAAGAGCTATAAAGGCACAAAAGTAACTTTTATAGCACTTTTACAAAACAGTTCTCTTGCTTCACATTGGAGTGGCCAATAGGCTTAAAGAGCTGGAACTACTTTATTGTGTTCTCCTTCTCTTGGTCTCACGCTTGGCCATTAGAACTATTGCCAATGTCTTCATGGGCCATGCTACGTATGACATTTACTTAACATGGCACATTAGAGAAAGAAAGAAGGAAAGAAATATATATTAACGTCTTCTAAGACCAAATTTGGCAAAACATTTGGTCAATCTAGTGTGAAGATTCAAGCCCAAGTAGGGACTTAGAGCTTGACAAAAAAGTGAGTTGTGCTTTTACAGTTAATCCTTTTGGAGTGTTGTAGAACAAGTATCAGAGACAAAAGGAGAGAACTCTCATTAATGACCTTGTACCTACTATTGTGAATCGTGAAGCCACCATCTTGGATATTGTTTATTCAATCCATACATTGTCTCAATGTCTTTGAGTGTTGTGTTGTAAACGTGATCTTGTTATTATTAATTCTCAATCCTTTAGTTGTAGTTTATAATCTTTAGGACTTTAGGGATGCCTCAAGTGGTATCAATGAGTGGCTCATCACACATGGAAGCACTTAAGGAACTTCTTGACTTTAGTAAGATTTTAGAGTTTTGGCAATTTCAAGCTAAAAATTATGCTTAGAAAAAGGAATTGTTGATGGATTTTTAAAAATGATCAAGGATTCCTCGAAAACAAAATCAAAATCAAAATGTTTGATTTAGAGGAGGTAATGGAAACAAGTCAACAAGAAGAGATCAACTTCTAGTTCTTAGTAGTAGATTGTCAAAGGTTGAAGAAGATATGGAAGAAGTTATGTGGCACATGCAAGAAAAACGCCACATGATCAAGATCTACTTGATTCCAAAGTCTTATTAGATTTGAATGTGTTGCTCTCGTGGCCAACCACAACCAATTACCGTTCGTATATTCGTGTGCAAGAAGTAACGCTTAGACAAAAACCGAAGAACAGAATAACTAAAAAAACAGAGAACACATAGATTTTACCGTGGAAAACCCAAACTAGGAAAAACCACGTGGAGTCCACTTGCTCCGAAACAGATCATTGTGATGATGAGGGGGGTACAACAAGATACTCAGAGGAAACGATGTCGAGCTCTTCTTTATCAACAGACGGCTATTGAGTTGCACTTACTCACACCCTCCCTCTCTCACGCATTCTCACAGTTATAGAGAGCACTTCCCCGTTCTAACTATCTCACAATAATGATACACCTATAATGATTGCCCTAGATGTTTATATACTAGTACAACTTTCGGACTATTTACAAGTATAGCCCACAGAGGCTTATTTCGACTATTTATAGATATAGTCTCCCGAGTTGGCTGTCTACACGATTTCAGTTTCGGCCTCGGCCTATCATCCTCGGCAGATTTTGACAACATCGTTCAGCAATAGGGTCTAAGACGATACCGAATATGGAAGCAATTCACAATGTTCATGTTCGCGTTGTCAAGCTCATGGGACACCTATTATGTGTTTGCTCGGCATGATCCCTATGAGTAGGAATGATGCATTATGGTTAGGTAGAGAGCACCGATTGGACTACGACCACCATATATAGTGAAGATCTTAATGTTCTCAAACTATTCTAGCACAACGTTGGTGTTCAATATAATCTCGTAACTCTTGTTCTTTCCAAATCGTTGTTGTAGAATCCTAAAAGTATTCCAAATCATAATATGCCTACAATACATATTATGGTAAGTATTCTAAAAGTATTCTACCTTCTCTTTAAAATACTTAGAATATGTATTCCACAGATAAAATGTGTTAAATATGTAGAATACATTGAATACTTCTTAAATTTAAAACGTTTTTTGAAATGTTAAATACTTATTGAATATGTTAAATATTATAAAATGGTTGTTCAAAAACATAGAATACGTGTAGAATACTTTAGACTCTAGAGTATTCTAAAACATCAAATAGAAATATAAAACTTAATTCAGAAGATTTGTGTATCCATTTCAAGTGATCATTTGCTCACAATACTTCCATGTCCTATTTTCTATGATTACTCATACTATTTTCTAAGTTTGGGTGGTTTGTAGGTGAGGGCGATGCACAAATTATCCGAGGCAGGTGCCCATCTAATGAGTATCGTTTGTGGGGCAACCTAAGTGCTTTGGCAGACAATGGCCAGTGGTTGGCAATGCGGGTGGCAATGTTGGAAGGTAAGAAGTGGCAAGTAAACCCAGACCCAGGGAAGCTGGAATCTGATCGTAAACTCTGGATAGTTAACAACAAGCCCATATGTGATCTGGATTGGGATCCACTAGAGGTGTGGTGGCAGAAACCGAGAACGGACAAACTTGAACAGTTTTTCGAGTACACTACCAAGCTAGGAAGGCAAATCATTGGCTCTAAATTGATGGGTGTTGGCCTAACTCGCAATAGTTGGAAGGATAAAGGCATTTCTGATGACTGGTTGAAGTCGTTTTGGAGGAGGCTATGGGCGCTCGATATGCCAGAAAAAATAAAGCTTTGGTTGTGGCTTCTTAGTCACAAAGCGGTGTCGGTGGGGGAGTGGCTTAGGTGTCGTGGTGGTGAGGCTGGATGCAAAAGTTGTGGACACCCTTTGGAATCAATTCCTCATTGTTTTTGGAATTGCAGCGAGGCTATTAACATTTGGGGTAGAAGTCTCAGGATAGTGGCAGCATGCGGAGTGAATGGGAGAGTTGTATGGGGGTCCGTACAAGGGCTGAAGTTAACAAGGGAAGGTTGGGCTGAACAGTTAAACCCCCACGGACATGGTTTTATAGTGCAGGATGGCAAGGTGTTTCAACGGGCTGGAGTTCGACATGGCACTAACTCAGAATTTTTTGAAGAGATATGGATGATGGTGTCTTGTTTATCGGTATGGCACATTTGGACCAACCGTTGTAAATTTGTTTTTCAACAACAAAAGATCCCTAGCGGTGAGGTATTATTAAATATATGGTTTGAGTTGGTATCTTGGCTGCGGGGACGATACGACTCAATTAAGGGGGAATCTGATGCAGCTGAAAGATCTCGATCAAAGTTCTTGCTGAAATGGGGTAATTCTCCTATGGTGGGCAGATCATCATCAGGGCCTCAATGGAACTACCAAGCACCCCGATGGCTGTTTCCGGTTTCCAACAGCGTCTAGGTGTTGTAAATCTATATAGATATGGTACAAATTATTAGGTTATTGGAGTTGTTTGGATATGTTTGTTGAAAATGAGGTGGGGACTATGTCCACTTTGGTGGGAAGGCCAGAGTGAGGGCTGGTGAGAGGAACTTTGGGTGTTCTATGATGTAATTTTGTTTGCTAACTAATGCGAAGTAGTGTTTTTCTGGAAAAAAAAAAAAAAAGATGCACCCAATGCTCCCTTGTCTTATTTTGTACTCCAATAGTTTGACCATTTTTTAACTAGGTCTATAACATGACTAGACATTAGGAATGAAATGTTTGCGCAAGAAGTGATATTTCTCTATAGTATTATGATGATATATGCTTTTCTATTTTTAGATACAAGACACCAATGGTACCTTAACCTATAATATGTTAGGGCAATCATTCTTTTTCTTTCACTTAATTATGTTGGTTCATATCTCTACTTATAAGATTAACCATAAAATATAATCTCTTGACCCTTGATGTTATCATCAACATTGACCCCCACAACACAATCCTTATTTCCCAAGGCATGGAATGGCACCATTATTGTCTCTTACCCCATATTCACAACAAAGTATATTTGTGAGAAGAACTTGAGCCAAGTAAGAATGGATGCAAATTTTGGCACATGGATGTGATAGATAAATGAGATGTAAAACTTAAAAATGCCTATAAAATAAGTATGTAGAAGAAGTCACCCAAATTTGTAAGGAGTTTGGTTGGTAAAACAGTGCTCCTGAATTCACTTCTTTTGGTAAGTATTTGAAGCTAGGACAAAGTTAACTTTCCTAATTGGAATTTAAGAGAGTTGGTATACCACCCTCCATTCCTAGTGTTGGAATGCCCAATAAAATGTGTGTGTGTTTCCACTACACAACTTTGTGAGAATTCGTAGTTCAAGATATCACATGCTAACACTCAATGTGGCATCGCCACCGTTATACATGGCATAAATTAAAGATTGCAAAAATTATTGCCTCATAGATTCATTGGGTTGGTGTTAAATTACTACATGCAAGTCTAGTGTAACGAAGGTTTGATGATGTACTATATATCATTTAAGCTTTGGTAGAGAATCGAGATCATATAACTACTCATTGGCTCCTACAATCGACATTTTATGTCAACTTTTTGTTTTAGTTTAGAGTTGAGACACTCTAAGTGCTAGTTTAATGCTTCCAAAAAAAAATGATTTTATGGGATTGCTTTCCATAACACAAATAATGGAAACTAACACAGCATTGTTGTAAATAATGGCAATGCTAGTTATATTCGCATAAGCTTTTTGATGGAGGTTGTTGGATAATATGCATCATATCACATAGGCCAATGTGAACTAAATAAAAGCATTTCAAATTTTATTATATCAAAGGTAATTGCAATTTCCTAGGATTTATAAGCGAGATTTGCTTCCTACCCCAAAGTTGTCTCTCTTAAAAAATTAGTGTTGTAGAGTTGGGTGCATCTCAAACATTGTAGAGTTTTTTCAACCTAAACTAAAATCCGGTTCGCTAGAATCATATGAAGATTGTATCATAACCATATAATATCATTGAGAAGGGAAACAAAATTTGTGGAAGTACAAACACATTAGTGTCTCCCGAAGGAAGTAAAAAGGGGGATTGCACGTTGATCCATTGGAAAGCAATTTTAGTCATAGCTAACCATGAAAAGTAGAAAACCCATTTGTGAAATGTGTTTTGCATTGGTAATCTTGTAGCTAACAACATGTAGAATGGCAATATGTAAAAGCGGTTGTTGCATTGTAAACAAATTTTCAATTCATATAACCTTAATACTTCGTATGAGAAAATGCATTCACATAATTGAACCAAGTTACGTATGCATACAACTGCATGGATGAGTACCATTAGATCTCAACTTTACTCTTATACTTTTTTAAAATAGATGATGATCAACCATCTATAGTCCTATTGTCTATTGTGAGGTTGTGCTAAATTTATAAGGTTGATCCATGAAGTTGGTGAGGTCAAAAGTTCCTACCATTGTAAGGATTTTTATTTGGATGACAAACCAATTTTAAACACTTAGTAGTTCAAGTGTGCAAGTGTGGAGTGGCCATATTGAATGGTATGTGCAACTCATCAATGTTACCAGTCCATAAGGTCAATATTGATTGGTGGGATGTGTAAGAAAATGCATCTTTCTTCCCGATGTTATTAAAGCTTTTGATGTTACAGAATTTTTTATCCATTGGCGTTGAAGCACATACAAGAGTCTATGTTTGCGCTCTTTGTCACCCAACAATTATTAAGTGCACTAATGTAGCTATACTACCATGTGTTTATAAATTATGAGTGACATATTTCCTACTACAAATGACATGGTTCAACATTTTATGGTTATCTTTAATTTTTATGTGATCCTAAATCAAAACCTCTCCTAATCAACAAGGATAAGTAATCTAAGTGGTTGGCCTTTCTAATTAATGCAATCCTACTTTCTAATAAGTAAATTGACTTTCAAACATGTTCCCAATCAAATCAATAGACATCAAATTTTAATTGAAATGAAACAACTCCCAAATTTGTAATAAGACTGTACAATTTATTCTTTAATAGACTCAAGTAATAAATCCACAAAACTTGGACATATGTTTAATAATCTTAATTTCCAAGTGGTGACAAGGAGGGATCCTCGAGTTATATGTAATTCATGAGACCAACAAAGTAATCAACAATCATGTACAAAATGATGTGCTCAAATGCATCAATATTAAAAACATCATAGTAGACATTTAAATGGAAACAAGCAAATCGATCACATCACAATCTGGATGTTTTGTTGGAGGTTGAAAGCTTTGGTGGGATGGTATTTACCAATTCCAGCGAAGGATTTGAAGTATGTGAAACCAGGATGTGTCTCTTGGTCGGTAATCTCACTTATGGGCACCCACAAAAGAAACTCTTTCGCCTTCACCCCTTGTAGTTTCTTTAGCTTCTTCTTCTCTAGGTACCCACTCACTTCTTGTCCATATGACACCTTCGTCTTTATATCATCGAACATGTGTTCTGTCTTCTGCTTCTGCTTTATCCAGAAGTATCCCGTCTCCTGCACAAAACCCATCTCCTCGATTTCCTCCAACGGGAGTAACCCATCTGGAAGACCAATGTCTTTTAGCAATGAAAGTGCCTTAGCTACACATGCGTCATGCCCATAGTGCACTTCTGCCCCTACCTTCTTAATATCATTCACTAACATTGAAGCCATTCGATTGTAATCCTAAGTTTATCTAAACTCAATGGTCTAGCTTTTTCTATAGTCTTGTCCTAAAATAAAATACACACAATATGAATGAACTTGCCTTCCCTAGGAATCCATCCCTTGTCATTTGGACTTATATATAGCATTTTCAAGCCTGACTTTATTTGGTGGTGGGAGCTACTTCTCATAACTCTCCCTTATGGGTTGTTCTATCCAAAAAAGTTTTAAGTATGATAAATTTTACTCATATCTTTCGATAAGTATACTAACTAGTAATTCACCAAACATGTGAATGTAAAACCTTGGCATCCATTGTTGAGCTACTTCTCATAACTCTTCCTTATGGGTTGTTCTATCCAAACAAGTTTTAAGTATGACAAACTTTACTGATATCTTTCGATAAGTATACTAACGGGTAATTCACCAAACATGTGAATGTAAAACCTTGGTATCCATTGTTGAGCTACTTCTCATAACTCTCCCTTATGGGTTGTTCTATCCAAACAAGTTTTAAGTATGAAAAAGTTTACTCATATCTTTCGATGAGTATACTAACTAGTAATTCACCAAACATGTGAATGTAAAACCTTGTCATCCATTGTTACATCATAGCAATGACATTCAAGATAGAGCTCATTTTGGACATCCCCGAACTTGTACAATTATTTAATGCCCATAATTAAATTGTTATGCGTTGATTGGTTTTGTTTGGTTGGGGGTTTGTTGAAGAACACTTTTCAAACTCATGCCATGAACCCAATAATCATAAAGCACAATTCATGAAGTTGTCAATTAGAAATATCTAGAAAAAGAGCATATTCCAACAATGAATTGGTGGAAGTTCTTCCTATTTTATGGATGGCGTGAAAGCATTTAATTGCCAAACTTTTACGTTAGTTAATATCAACATTGGTGCATTGATTGGGTTTTGCTCAAGCAGGCCTTTTTGGCGTTGGATGCAATACACAAATGAAGGTGGCACAAAAGCATTTTAATGTTGGCATTTATTTTGGTTGATGTTGATGCTTCGGCATAAATTGGGTAGTTTTTCAAGAATGCCTTTTTGGAGCCACATTCATTGAATGACATTGACAACTACATACAAACATTGAAACTCTCCCGTCGAATGTACTTCACATGGGTGATCAACAATTTTAAGGGAACATAATATACATCTATAGAAGGATTATGGTCATGGAATGTTGCTTTCTTGAATTCAGTTTTCACGCGATGATATGTTTAGGACCACCTACATGACAACTTTAGATTATTTCCAAGTATTTGATGTATTTAGAAGAAGTGTTGTAGCACAATTCAAATATAGCTAGCATGCCATCATTTAGGGAAGAATACCAAAGTATAGGCAAAAATTAAAACATAACTAGCCTATTATCTTTTATTTAAAGATGCTGAAATACTACAACGTGCAAAAGGTTTACCATAATAGCTGGTAATGTTCCAAACATTAGTGAGAACTCCAATATGTTTCATAGTACAATGCTGCATTCCACTCATTTGTTTTTAGTAGTTTGTGTGAGAACATTCTTGCAATTGAGTATTTCATTGATTTGCACTTAGCATGATTCTTAAATGTAAATTAGTAGTGTTGCTAAGCATTGTAATAGGAATGCCCATGGACACCTATTTTCCTTTACTATTAGTTATCAAGGCTAAAATTGGAGCATCAAGCAATGTGATCAAACTACAAATGCTAGGAAAGTGACAACATCATAAGAACAATTCTAATACATGTGACGAACTTCCATGATCGTTTTATGATTCTTTACCGCTCGGAAGACACATTTTTACATTTCTAACATGAAGCATCGATGACTAAATCACATCTCAATCCACTTATTATAGATGATGCAGCAGAGATGGCGATTATCATCCTACCATTAGTTAGCTTCATTCATTTTCACTTCCTTTCTATATTAAGGCAGAACCAAAAAAGAGGATGATATAAATAGCAGTGACAACCACATAAAGAGAGCCAGCCAAGTTTACGCACCTTTCGACCTTTGCACAAACCATCATTTTGGAAAGATCAATGTCTGTAAAAGAGTTTGTTCATTACAACATTCTCTCGAGCATTAACATTATGAATTGTATCATTCCAACATTCTCTTGAATACAGCCTCGCATGTATCACATTCTATTCACAGCAGGAATAAAGATGTAGAAACCCATTAATTCTTCTTCCATATTTATGCTCTCTACTATTGAGATTTGAGGCACACTTTAACCCCTGCCCCCCTCCTTAATACACTTGATCACACAATTTATTGTCTCCTCAATCAAAATTTATAAGTTGATACATAGCACCACCATATATCCATATTTTCTCGGACAAATTCAGTGAAAATAACACAACAATCATTACTAAAACCATAAACAGTAATTCATGCCAAAGCACATACTCAAAGATTATGAGCTTATATCAAAATCACACAATGCTATATGGTACCAACTCAAATTTTTAAGAGCTACAGCAAATAGCCGCAAAGCTATACCCCGTGGAAATTGAGGTTATCAAACTTCTTCCTTTGTGTCAAAGTTCAACATCACTCAAAAGAAAACTAATCTTCCTCCTCTGCTTCCTCCAACCATTTGACAAATGGTTCAAGACCCTTCACAAATGTTTGTCTACAAACAGATGGAAAATCAATTATGTAAGTAAGAAATATATCATCGATATAGATTCAATAATCATCAGTGAGAAGAACACCAACAAAATGGAGATTTGCTAGTTAATCAAGCAAAACAAAAAGCTGTATACATCCTTACCTCCCTTTCAGATTGGAGCCTCTTTTGAACCAGACAACAATGGTGTCTTCCGAAACTACATCCTGATCGTATAAAGCTCGAATAATCTCAGGAAACAATTTCATAAGCTTTGCATCTTCATAGCAATATGTTTGGATGGTATACATCAATTCCAACTCAAGCTTTCCAGTAGTAGTGAAGGAGCCAAGTAAAGCACCCCATGTTTTCACCTGTAATGAATGGACATCTCTTCCTCAATCAATGCTAGGCATTTAGTTTTACCGTTTGCTTGATGGCCAAGCAAACTGTTATTAAATCTTAAGGCATTCAGCTCATTAGAAATTGGTATTCTGGAAAAAATGCAAAAGAAACATTTTGGTAATAAATACACACAAAAATGACCATATTTAAGAATCGTATGCATGATAATTGCATCTAACATACCCATATAGAACCAAATTACCAACAAAAAAGTGCCCATTCTAGTGTCTCCTTCCCATTTCAAATTAGTTCACAACAACATCAATGTTAGAGACAAATTCGAGAACCTTGTAACATATATGCAAAAAGAAAAAAAAACAGAATTATAAAGACATTACCTGTCGCAATGCAAGATTGATATTCTGCTGTTGATTCTTTCCTGACCACTGGATAGCATCCATTAGAGCATCCCACACAGTTTGTACCACATCCACATCTGGTAAGGTGGCTTCTTTGCGGCGTTGCTTCACAGATTCAATAACCTCTGTCATGTCAGTTTCCTCAGAAATCTGATCAGTCAAGCTACTCTTTAATTCCTTCAACTTCACATCAAAAACCTTCTTCCTGTTGTAGTCAACAAGCTGACCTAACCCTGCTTTGCTGCAACAAAGAAAGAGATAGCACAAAAATCCATATCAAGCTAATGTCCACATGTCAAGAAAAACATAAAAGGGAATATCTCCTGACATAAAATACCCATAGCTTTATTCCTATTTACCAGAATACCCTAGGTTTCCAAAAATTACCAGAATAACCCTCTATAACATATACCATTTTGAAGACTGGGGGGTACTCTGGTACTTGATAAAATCCCTAGAGGTGTTCTTCTGATAACCAAAAGGCTAGGCATATGTTTTGTGTTTTTCCACAAAGAAAGAATTTAGATGGAACCTGAAATGGTCAGCAAATGCATCGATGCTCCTCTTTTGCATTGGGAAGAACTCCAAAAGGCGATCCTCAATTTTAGCACGTTTCAGAAGCCCAACTAGATCATCAAAGCTGTTCTCCACAAGGTATTCTTTAAAGCAATCAGTTATGAAGCCAAGGACAGTGCCCTTGGCAACAAGGCTGTCTTTTAGTAAGGCCGCAAAGATAGTTTCGGGAGGAAGACCAGAGAGCTTTTGTGAAAAAGTGAGGGCAGTAAATATTGCTAACTTTAGGCGATCATCTTGTCCATAAAGTTCCAATGATTGGAGCTGCCTTTGCATCACATTCTCAAGGGATTTTATCATAAACGGGCGGCGGCGTATGATCTTTTGGATAAAGAGAACATGTGGCAAAATTTTCTCTCGTGATGGTTCACAGTTCAAGATCGAGAAATGCTGCCTTTCATCTTCCTCAGGTTTTGTTGTCCCGAGTTGAAAACGACCTCCGGTATACACAACCTGTACATATCATAGTTTTAGGAATACCCATACAACTCCATAAATTATTCATTTTGAAATGAATTCTAAAAAAATAGTAAAAAAGTAAAATAAACATCTATGCAGCAATTACCTCGAAAAAGGTTTCACCATATCTTGAGAAGTCAAGATCTGAAGCCTCAATATCTTTGGCAATAAGCTCCTGGAAGTAAACAGGGCCATGATATAAAATTAAACTGTATATAGAAGCATGATGTGGTTTTATATCGATCTATGGAAATATGATGTTGTATATTTATTTTGGAAAATTCAAAGAAAATATACCAAGTCTCCATCATGTTCAAGATAGATTTGGACAATAGCATCCGCAAAACTTGCAGGATCTAAAGGAGCTGCTATATTCCGTTTGCGGGTCTTGATCCGCGTGCCACTGAAGTAGAATGTATATGTAGTTTGAGTTGAGGATAACCCAAAAATGAAACACGGCTTAAATTTATCTAACATAAATTCATCTTATCTAGCATTATTTATTCAACTCAATATATTTATCCATATTTACAAAATAAATGTATATTATCTAACATTATTTATACAACCCAATAAGAAAAACATCATATATTTATCAATATTCACGAAATAAGTTCATCTTATCTAACATTATTTATACAAACCAATATGAAAGCAGCAATATATTTATCCATATTTTCAACATAAATTTATACAACCTAATATGAAAGCATGGATATATTTATCCATATTTCCAACATAAATTTGTACAACCCAATATGAAAGCATGGATATATTTATCCATATCGCCAACATAAATTTATACAACCCAATGTGAAAGCATCAATATTTTTATCCATATTTCCAACATAAATTTATCTGTTGTGGGTATATTATCCATACATACACAAAGCAAAAATGCCCCATCGTCATGAACGGTTGTATATGCAAAAAAGTGAATTCATGCAGAAATACTTCATACATCTAACGGTATATTGAGAGATTGTGAAATTAAGAGCACACATGGATTCTATAAATTTCTCAATCAGTGAGATGTGACTTGCACCCTATGGGTGCGGTGCTACAACTATCAGGATACAGCAAATTTATGGCTCTGTAATTATGCATTTTACCTTACCTTTTCACAAACTATTACTATTGAATACATTCATCACAGCCCTAAATGATCCTATGAATGCCAAATGATGCATATAAGATAATCACATATGACATCATGAATTACAGAGAATAATTTCAAGCACAAAACCTACTAGCTTGAAAAATGGAAAAACCAACACTACAAATTGAATGTATTTATATATAACAAATTCTAAAGAAAAATTTAAAGAGACTCACCCAAGGGTTGGCTTCTCCTTAGTGCTGCAAAAAAGAATGAACAGTAGAAGAAATAAGAAATAAGAAACAATGGGGTCAGTTCAACAGAAGAAATAATAGTAGGAGAACCGTAAAAAAACTCAAGAGAAACACTGTAGAACAGAGCAGATCGGAAAGAGAAGAAATAGAGGAAGAATTATGCCAAATATGTATACACATACACAGTCAATATACATACATCCCTTACAGAAAAGTAATAATAGATCTATATTGCGAACTTTGCTTTTTCTACTGAAAAAACGGCGATGAAAACAGAGAATTATGGATCTATCAAATGAAGAAGATCGTGGTGGTGGAGGAGATGATGACAAAGGAATGGAAACACTGCCGATCTATATAGACATGTGAAAATAAAGCAGAGGGGAGCGAGGAAGCTGAGTAGAAAACAGAGCAGAGAGAGAAGAAATAAGAAAGTAAAGAGAAACAGAGTAAGGAGAAGAAAAACGTCGTGTGTGTGAGAGAGAGAGAGAGAAAGAGAAAGAGATATTTACCTCATAAACTGAGACTTGGGTTATGGAGAAGCAGAGATGTACTTAACAGAAGCTCTCTCTGTCTCTCCTCTCTGTGTGTGAAGGAGAAGAGCTTGAGTGGAGAGATCAGAGGAGGAGGAGAGCAGCTGGAAGGAGACAGTATTTCTATATGGCATACATACATACATACATACATACATACATATACATATACATACATACATAACATACATACATACATACATCCATACATACATCCATACATACATACATAACATACATACATACACATACACATACACACATACACATACATACATACACACACACATACATTTACATATACATATGTGTATTCATATACATAAAACATATACATATACATATTGTGAAATGCACATAAGAACACATGCACACCAAAATGTACATATACATACGTTATTTTATTTTATTTTTAAAGAAGATATCCTGTCATTAGTATAAACAAATTACAAGATTTTAAACCTCTATGTAATCGGCGGGGGAAACAACCATTTCGGTGGCTGAAAATGCCAATAAGGAGTAGTGTACCTGGATGTCACAAATGGAGTAGTTGTCCAGATAATAAGAAACTCATGCCGTTGAGCAATTTTAGCATCAGAATCTCCCACTATACCATCCCATTGACCCTTCAAAGCATGAACTATCTCTAACCAAATATTTGAAATCACTTCAGCAGGTGGTGTTTTCAGATTATGGAAAACGAGAGAACACCGAGCTTTCCAAATGTGATAGACAGTGGTACTACTCAATATCTCCCATATTGGCTGAACTTCCTTCCTTACTCCTGAAAACTGTAATGACATCAGTGATAATGTACGAACACGTCCATTTTTAGTGTAAAACCCATGGTCCATAGATTCGATGCCATAATGGAACACATCACGGGCAAGTGATGTCCAAACGACCATGCCCCAAGTGAGAACCAACGGGGGAAAATAATTAGCGAAAATTCTAAGGATCCGTTGCCATGTCTGTTGAGAATCAATGCATTCCCATAAACAATGTTTTTGAGTTTCCGTTTGTAAATGACATCGAGTACAACATGAAGACACTCCCATCCTATGCAACCATGTGCCAACCGGCAACGCCTTGTGTACAACTAACCACTGTACATATAATATTTTGTGTTGCTGTTTTCTTGCCCATAAGATAGCCCAGAATTTTGCAAGGAATTGGGGAGTAATACCTTGTTGATTCCAATATTGAGATGCAGCTGGTACCACATCACGTGTATCTGAAAGTACATGTCTTCCCAACTGTACAGAATATTGGAAGAAATTGAACTTGTTACCCGTGTAAGGATCTGTCCAATGATAGTCAATTGGGTCCCAATCTAATCTGAATACCGGTCTTTTAGCTAACACCCACAGCTTCCAATGTGTCCTTATTTCCTCTATCATTGGATCAATATACCATTTACGATCGGCATATCCAATTATCCTTATCTTGTGCTCAATGGCATAGGGGTAATCTATCACCATTTCCCCGGACTGAGACAATTGATTTGTTTCATCCACCTCAAACAACCGGTATGTCTTATCATTTGAATAACCCTTAACAGCCAAGAGTACTTCCAATCTTGAAAAAACCCCAATCCATCTATGGTCAGTGTTATTGGGTGGTATGGGTTGTCTACTCATAGCTTCTTGAATTTGTTGGTACATTATATGTCCACCATGCATATTACGTAAGATTTCTTTTTGTTCTTCCAACGATCGCGATAAAAATTCTTTCCAAGTCTGAACTGTTTTCGCGGGACCTTCTGTCATTTTTCCCCACGATAACCATTGTCTAGAACCCAACACAAAACCATCTGATGTTGTAAACAACGGGTTCCAAACTATCTTTTGTCTGAGATACTCAAGATAATGTTTGGGGTTCGGTTTATTGCGAAGCAAACCAGGTAGTACTTGTTTCCATGCTGCAAATAATGTCCTAATAAATTTGTCTTCCCATCTAGTGGCTGAAGGTACTCGGAAATTTTCCCTAAATATCCAATTCACATCCTTCGACCAGGGAGCACCTAAGCGAGGAAAGCAATCTGAGCAACGGTCAAGCAATAATACTTTCCATATCTCTTGCCCCGGCATAAATCCTCTAACGAGCAACTTACTTAACAATGCTCTTGATTGGTCCACTGGATCAATAATACCTAATCCTCCTTTAGAGCGAGGTAAGGTAATAACATCCCATTTCACTTTGGACCGAGCATTGCCTTCTGTTTTACCGGACCACAAGAAGTTACGAACCAATCTACGTATTTTCAGAATACATGACTTGGAGAATATCCAACATGACAAAACATACCATGTTGAAGCCAATAAAACCTGATTAGCCACTACAATCTGACCAGCAAAAGATAGCTTGGTTGAACTCCATAACAACAACTTTTTCCGCAGTGACAATAGGAGGGGTGCCACTTGATTTTCCATTGAAAGATCAATACCTATCGTACACCCTAAGTATCGAACTGGACAACCTGATGGTATCCATCGAAATTGCGGGTGTGGACTCCATAGAGGAGGCTCTACATCCCCCACCGAAAATGCAAAGGACTTGTTCCAATTAACCAGTGCACCCGAAGCCTTACAAAATGTGGATATGGCCAATTCTGTTTTCTGCAGATTTTCCAAATCACCTTTTAAATATAGGGCAGTGTCATCTGCAAATTCAGCGTCCCTTACTTCTATATGTGAGAATGGGATGCGTATTCCGCGTATACCAATATCACCAGCATTCAAAAAGGAAATCATTGCCTCAGCAAAAAACAGAAACAAGAAAGGAGCTAAAGGACAACCCTGTCGAACTGATCGAGAAATAGTAAACAAAGGTCCATAATTCCCAACCAGTAAGACTCTGCTTTGTGCCGAATTATATAATGAAGAAATACCTTTTATCCATTCTTTCGAGAAACCAAAACGAGCCAGTACACCTTGTAAAAATTCCCAGTCAACACGGTCATAAGCTTTCTCAAAATCAAGCATAACAATGGCCAACTCTTGATTAGATTTGGCTGCCAAGGCAGCAGATTCCCAAAATGTATACACATTATCCAATATGCTCATTTCCTGAATAAATCCTGTTTGCGACGGATGTATAACTATAGGCATTATAGTACCAAGTCTTATACTAAGCGCTTTAGCTAGGATTTTATACACCGTATTCAGTAATGTAATTGGGCGCCATTTCTTGATGTCCAATGAAGGACCTTCTGATTTAGGGATAAGGTAAATTATTCCTTCTGTAAAATGTGAAGGCATAGTGCCCTCTCGAAGAATTTGTTGGAATGCTGTACATAAATCTGATTTAAACAAGTCCCAATATTTAATGAAAAATGATGGGGTTAATCCATCCATACCTGGACAACTATTCTTAGGCAAAGCTTGGAGTGCTTCACTCAATTCCTCATGAGTAAGAACGTCTTGAAGACCGGCATTCATACCCTGTGTTATTCTTGAACTCATTTTATTCCATACACAAGACCGACTTATTAAATCCTCATCGGAGAATGAAATAGCTGATAGTAGGCTGGAATAGTATCGTGTGGCTATTTCTCTCATCACTTTAGGGTCAGATGAGATTGTCCCATTCTCATCTTGTAGTTGTTTGATTGAAACCGCATTATGATTGGGTCTCATTGCATGAAAAAATTCAGTTGTACATTTATCACCCATTTGGGTCCAACTAGATGCCCTATTATGGTATTGAAATTCTGCACGCTTTTCTAATAGTACAGCAAGTTCTTGTTTTGCTGACCCAATTTTCTCAGCAATCCAAGTACAGTGTGGATAACGTTCTTGTAATCGTTGTAGAGAAACAAGAGAAGTACGAGACCATTTCTCCTTTTCTTGGATCATAGAGAACCTCTCCTTAGATTTACCCCTAAAAAATTCTGAAATACATCGTAAGCCATTAGCTACCCGCACCGCCATTGATTCCTGTACAACATCCTTTTGTGACCATAATTGAGCCACTTGTAAGGAAAAGCTATTGTCTAACAGCAGATTTTCAGGAATCTTCATATTGGAGAATTCTTTAAGGTTTTGGGTTGATATTGAAAGAATCACTGGAGCATGATCAGAGAAGGTAGTCCCTGGCATTATATGTATTGTACCAGTTGCTGAAATAAATTTGCCAGATACATAGAATCTATCCAATCGAGCTAAGTTAGTACCATTTACACGTCTATCTTATCTTGAAAATAAAAGAGAGGTATTTGTATGAACCATCGAAGGAGCATGCCAAGCATCTAAAATTTGTAAGGAGAACACCAATTGTTCCCACATTGCTAATTCATGGCCATGTATCGTAGTTGAGCTACCTCCCATTCTATCAATGGGGTCCTCAAGCATATTGAAGTCACCAGCGATACACCAATGATCAAGGGGAGGCAGATGCTCTAATAATTCTTTCCAAAATTGTTGCCTAGCAGAAGCAGTATTAGGAGCATATATATTCAAGAGTCCCCATATAATCTCCCCCTCTTGCATAATAACATATTGAGCCCTTCCAGGAATGATCACTTGTTTTTGTATAATGGATGGAATCCACCTCTGAGAAATAGCCATACAAACCCCACCACGGACTTCCGTGTTGCCTATCGCGGGGGACCAAAACATGTCCCAATTTCCAGATAAAATAGAACCATACCGAGAAATTCTAAAAGTATTTAAATGATGTTCTTGTATTAAAAGAAAGTCAAGGGATCCACCCACTATGCATTTGTTAATTTCTTGACGGAGACGATACTTGTATCGTCTATATAAGGGGCCCCCTAACCCCTGAACATTTCATGACATCACTCGCATTTAAGGGAACTTAGGTTGCTGTGATGCCATTTTCATGTTTTTCGCTAACGGCTCAAGATTGGCCTCACTACCATCTTGTTCACCACTTTTCGATTGTAAAGGTATCGTATCGCGTACCATTCTATAATGATGATGAGCTTTAGCCAATATTTGACCTTCCGATAGTCCATCTTCATGGATATAGGTATATCCACAATTTGGAAGGATCTCAGCATCTAAGGATACCACCACTTGCCTTCGCCCCATCACATCAGACACTGGCAAGAGTTGTATAGTTGCTGCCTCTAGTCCCCTTAATAATACTTCCCCAAAATTGTCACAATTAACATATTTTGCGAAGTGTAGTGTTTGTTGTCTAATAACCAATCTAACATCCGCTGCCACCCATGTTTGTTTATCATATCCACAAAAAGGGAAAGAAAATCCTACAAAAGATTGCATAGTCTTGAAAAGAACATGAACACGTATTGATGCACTGCCATTATCAACTATGTCTCCCAAAAATTTCAAAAACTCAAACCCATATGTGGCATTCCATCGATTGATTGCAAAATCACTAGTACTTTCTACTTGAGAATTTATCGGGATTGTGCGAATGAAGTTCGCATTTAACCCTCTCAAGCTAGACGAACGTTTTGTAGATCTGTGAAGGTTTCGCGATACATTACTCAAGTTCAAATGTTGTTTACTTGATTCCATTGTTTTGCTCTGAGTGGCCATAACAAGATTATTAATTGATTCAGTCCCTTCTCTATTAGGAGTAGATTGTTCAGAAACATTACTAATTTGGCATATCTGAACATCATTTTGAGACAAAGAGTTATCTAGTTCCTGTATGGCATCATAACGGCCTATACTTACGTGAGCACCCTTAGATTCAATGCATTTATTGGGTATTGAGTGCCGTTTTTCAATTGGTTTCCATATCTCATCCTCGAATGTTTGGATATTTTTCCCTTTTTCATCCTTGGATGGCTGAACATTTTTCCCCTTTCCTCTTCCTCCACCTAAATGAGATTGTTGCTTCTTATCCAGATTAACATGGTTAACGTCTGTATACACGTTATTTGTACCATTCTGGGGTCTAACCCCGTTCTTCTTTTTTGGGCAATCTTTCAAAACATGGCCTTGCTGTTTACAATAAAAGCATTGTCCAGGCATACCTATATACTCCAATTTTTGCATGAATGTCGAGTTCCCGGTAAGCGATGGTAAAAGTACCTGAGTAGGTAAATTTTCTATTGAGGAAACTAGTATTCGAATTGATGGGTATCCCGTTAATTTCATTCCTATTGTCTCCTCTCGAGGAGGAAGAATCGTGCCGATTCTTGCTGCAATTGATGGGAGTACAGCCATGTATTCCTTAGGGATTCTCGGGAAAACCACGGAAATCGGGGTCAAACGATGCCCCGAATTCAACATTTCGACGGGATCAAAGCCCGGTTTCCACGGCATAAAACAAGCTATTGCATTTCGAATGTTAATCGTATTTGCATTCAACATTACCACAACGGATTCAGCGGTATCCAATTCTAAATGATAGAAAGCATGTCCAAGAAATTGCACATCGACGATTTTTCCGATCCTATGTTGGAAAGCCGCTTGTAGGAGATCTCTCAAATCTCCTCTATCTGGCCTTAAACCTATAATCCTACACACTATTGAGTAGGAATGTAGACGACTTACCTCTCTTTTCAATATCTCTTCTTCTTCCGGTGTGAAGACGACAGTGAAGGCCGACCGTGGAGGAGTTGTCGGGGGCGCTGCGTGAGAGTTCCCTTGGTGTACCATGTCAGCCATCTCTTCCTCTTCGTCTACAGTGATCTGCGCAACATTCTCTTCATCCTTCGTTTTCCCCATATACATACGTTATTATTTGTATAATACATACAATATATACATTATGATTATATTACGTGTGTAAATGGACCCTCTCCAAACTCCTCATTCATTCATTCATTCATTCATTCATTCATTCATCAACAACAAGGAAAAACCTTCGATCACATCCACTCAAACCTCAAACCTCTCATGCTCCAACCATCATTCCATCCGTAACTTCGAACTCGCTCGATAAGAATGTATGCATGCCTCACCCATGTATCGAATGGTTCCTTTGATTGAGCAAGAGTGTCTTGGTCGCCAACCTATATAGCTCAACAAGATAAGAATGTACGCGTGCCTCACCCATGTATCAGGGGTTCCTTTGATTGCAACGGAGTGGCATGGTCGCCAAACTATAGCTCAAATAATAACGATCATGTTTATTGTTGGATGCCTTTGTAAAGAGACGAGTGTTCCAAGTTATTGCTTGTATGTTTAGGGATTGCAATTTTTTGTGGGGTATGGTAGTATGGGCTACAGTGGCACAAGTGATGTGGCCATATGAGGCATGCCCAAATGACACGATTATTAGAATTCAAAGAGGAATGATAATGGTGGTGCAACGAAGTCAAATGGAGGCTCCTTACATGTTAAAGACAATGCAAGAAGTATGGGAGCTACTATGCACCACCACAATGTGGTTTATTTTAACTACTAGGTGTTCTAAGGTGTTTGGTAATACTACTGTTCATCCGGTGGAAAGTGTACGAAATGTCTGGATGGAGATGGTACATACCTTGAAAGGGCGGTATGAGGATATTAAAGGTGAGACGGATGTTGCAGTGTTGCAACGTCTCAAATTTATTGCCTATTGGAAGAAGGCCCCTTTTCTCACAGTACAAAATTCAAGACCTAAATGGTGCTTAGCACCACCAGTATGGTTGTTCCCACCACCAATCACATAACTTGGTTAAGGAGTGGTGGAGTGTTCATACTATTTATCCTTGAGGGATGGGACCTAAGGAAGAATGCACCAGATCAATGGTAACTTGATGGTAGGTCAGTTTGTATTGTAATAATTGTTCATAACTAATGAAAGGATATTTTTCCAGGGAAAAAAAAAGTGTAGCTTGTTGATCTATAACAACCTTATTTCGATACCTTCAAATCGGGATCCTAAGAGTTGCGTCATTGTCCCTTAGCCAAATAATATCATTTGTTTCGTGAATGTCAAGTGATGAATTAACGTCAATGCTCAAGCATAGATTTGTATGCCTCGAAGGAATCATGAATGCTTGCTAAAGATTACTATTGTTGAAAGTAGGGTAATGGGAAATAGGCAAAGGCATGGAAGAGTGAAAACACAAAGCTCATGTCGTGAAGCAAGTGGTATACACAGGGGGAGTCTGGTAAAATAATGTTGAATATTTGTAAAAACTCATGGTGCATCAATCTAAGACTACATGAAATTTCTTGGAAAAATGTAAAAGAAATAGTCGTGCTTGTGAAAATGAAATAGATAGGCTACTTGAACACACCGAGAGGGTGTATGATGCCTCTATAGTGGGAAAATGAGGTCATTTGAAATGCATATGGAGGATATGGTATTTTATTAGAAACAATAAAAGAGATGCCCACTTTCTCTAAAGGTTCCCGAGCTTAAAAGATACAACATGTACTAGGTATGATTGTCATGTTCTCTCTTGTATCGTCATTGGTAGAGTTGTAATTCTCCTAATTGGTGGTTGTTGTAACCTCTAAGTGTCACCACATTGGTGTAGTATTTACTTTCAATCTACTCTTTTTTTACCTTTATTCTATTTCAACTCCATGTATTAAGCACATTACTCCTCATAATAAGTAACTAAGCATTTCATTTCATAACAAACTCCAACCCATGGGTGTCTTAGTCACCAGCTTCTAGTTATTTACTATCAATTGGCGGGCACCACCACCAACAATATACATGTATCTCAATACGATCAATATGAACCTCGATTGTTTAACAAAAGACATCAACACCCATGACAAGAAACAAGAACAAGAACAAGAAAATACAAATAAAAGAATGACCATGCTTTATTAATCAGCGATTAGCCATGCCAATACAAAGGAATAATGCAAAGCTTAAAGTAAACCAAAAGAAGAGAGAGGAAGAACATTTTTCACTTATCATTTAAGAAGTAAGAAAAGGACACAGAAGTGGTTTTCGTCGCCTTTTCTTATGCCTCATTCATACTTATCTAGCCAAGGGACCCTTTATTCCTAGCTCCCACTAGTTTTTCATCTCTCCTTTATATTCTACATTTGGAGTTTTGTGCCAATGTCAATGCCATCAACAAGGTGTGGAGAGTGAAACATATGACTAGTTGTTAGCTAGTCGGCTACCGAAGTCGAACGGACGGAGTCAGACGAATGTGAAAAGGAGTCGTAGTCGAAGAAGTATGAACAATAGTCGAAAGTCGTATGAATATGAAAGGACAAAATTTAAATATAGTTTGAAATATAATTTTGCCAAGTATAAAAATTAGAGTAATATTAAGAAATAGAACGGTTTTGTATAATTGTAGGTACAAGGCAAGTGTAAATCTTGGAGAGAGACTCTCGAGTCACCTATAAAAAGGGACCGAGAGCATTGCATTGGTATCGATCTATTTTGATTAATATAAGTTTTGGTAGTTAGAGTATCTGTTGTGTCGACTACTCTGTGTATTGTTTGTTGTGTCATATGTTCGAATTCAGCCTTTGCTGCACAGATGATATTATATCTAATAGTCGATCAAAAGCGTATGTTTAATCATAATAACTAATCTTTGCAGACCTATTTTCTGGGTGTAGAACTAGGGTCGACCAACCCATCTCTCCACCACAATCTTCTTGACCGAATGTTCGACCTATTGTGTCTGTCGGCTACAACTGTCAATTGTCAATAGAACAACACAATATTTTGGCGAATCCGGTGGGCTGTCAATGCCGAATTGTTATATTTGTAGGAAGGATGGTCATTATGCAAATCAATGCCCAACAAAGGATAAGGGCAAGGCACCAAGAGTAAACATGGTAACTGCAGAGGTTCAACAAGTCACCACTCACAGTAAAGCTAAACAATCCGAGTGGGATGTACAGGAAGCAGTTCGGAAAGTAGCAAAGGAATGGGTCGAGGAAGCCAACAACAACAATGTCGACAGAATGCTACAAGAGAGTAATGGCCCGAATGTCACATCAGACAAGTCAAGAAGTCGACATGAGGACATACCAACGGATACACCTGACGAGGATGAAACATGGGAAGTCTTGGCCGACTCCCAGATATCATTACCATTGACTGGCTTACTGAAATTAGTTCCTCGGTTCACAGAAAAGGTGGCAACCATTATCGCAAGAAAAGAGTTAGAAAATGTGTCGATGAATTTTACGAATCCAACAAAAGGACCGACAATTATGGACGAGCAAAGCCCTACGATCAAAGGTTACAATCATTCAGGGTTAAGAAGTGTCGGGCAACATAGTCGATGGAGGATCATGAGTGAATGTTATTAACGAAACTACCTATGATCGCCTAGGCATCACCACCTGGGAAGCATGTTCATTCTGGATACGAATGGCAAATACCAGTACGGTTCGACCAATAGGGTTGATCTGATAACTCGATATTGTCATTGGTGGCCATACATTTCAGATATCGGTGATCGTACTCCATTTAGATGCACAAGGAGTTTACCCTCTGTTACTAGGCCGACCATGGCTTCGCACTGCTAATATTAAAGAGAATTGGCAGAAGAATATTCTAACATTCTTGAAGGGCAAAGCAAATATTCGAGTTTTGAGTTAGGAAAGGGGTCGCCACATCACAACAAGGTGTACCTTTGTATGTTGAAGCTGTCAATATGACGGAGGGATTAAATGACGGGGAAGAAAATCAATATTTTGAGGACAATCCAAAAATTATTCCCTTATTTGAAATCAACATCGTCGAAGTACTCATGCCATATATTGGTGACGAAGCAAAGGAGGCTGATAATCCGGTCGATGAAAAAACTATCATGGAGGTCCATCATCAGCATGAAGCAATGGCGAGAGAAATGTAAGTATCGCAACGCGTACATGCTTCTGCACTAGAGGAATTAAATCTGGCCGACAATGATATAGAGCTAAAAACAGTGTTGATAGCAAAAGAGATGCAGTTGGCCGACGAGACAAAGCTCGTTGAATTACTACAGAAATACTGAGATGTGTCTGCATGGTCGTTCGAAAATATGAAGGGACTAGATCCAGGCTTCTTTCAGCATCAAATTAATCTGCACAAAGATGCGAAGCCGGTGCAACAACGACGGTATCGACTAAATCCCAATTATGAAGTAAAGGTGAAAGAGGAAATTGACAAATTAGTGCGGGTCAGCTTCATCCGATTGGTCAAGAAAGCTACTTGGCTGAGCCCGATAGTCATGGTGCCCAAAAAGAATGACAAGATCAGGGTATGTGTCGATTATTGAAAACTCAATGCGGCCATAGTGACAGGTGCATTTTTGTTACCTTTCACATATGGAGTCCTGGAGCAGTGGATGGTCATGAAATATACAATTTCCTCGATGGATTCAGTGGATATAATCAGGTTCAGATGCATCCTAATGGCCAGGAAAAACAGCTTTTGTCACCGAATGGGGTGTATTTGTAGCAGTCATCATGATGTTCGATCTTAAAATGGCTCCGACAACATTTCAAAGAGTGATCATGGAAATATTTTCGGATTATATACCGGCATTTATGCAGGTATTTATGGATGATTTTGCAATGTACAATCGGAGAACCGACCATTTTGAGCATCTCTGATTCTGTTTGGAGAGGTGTCGGGCTTCTTGTCAAAGAAAGAGGAGAAGCAAAATAACTTTTATTGATAATTCCTAGATGATTACAATAGTATTTCTTTCCTTTATGATTACAATAGTATTTCATGTCAACTGATTACAATAGTATTTCATGTCAATTGATTACAATAGTATTTCACGTCTATATTCCCCCTTGATAAGATTACTCACCCCCCCTTTTATACATGAGAAAGATAGATGCACGAGTGCCAAGTGTCACCCATACATAAGAGGCACCTACATTAGTGGGTAATAGCTTTAATAGCTAAAATACCTAATAGTGATAATAACAAAATTGTGTTTTGAATAAGTATGTAGCTTTAAAAGTGGGTAATAGCTCTAATAGCTAATATGATAATGATAATAGCAAAATGTGGTGATAATAGGTATTTAGCTTTAAAAATGGGTAATAGCTTTAATGGCTAAAATACCTTATAGTGATAATTATTAATAGCAAAATGTGCTTTGAATAGGTATTTAGCTTTTTGATATTATGTGATAGTGGGCAATAGCTTTATTAGCTAAAATACCTGAGAATAGGTATTTAGCTTTAAAATATTTTACTTGGTATTATGTTTTTTTGTAGATTCAACCAGCTATTTACACATAATATTATCATCCTGTGGCAACCAGTTCTTATCAAGTTATTAGCTACCACTTAGCTAAACAACCATTTACAAATATTTGAATTAGTTCGTATAATTTGGTAGAGGTTATTTTCTCATCGTGGCACGAAAACGCATGTCCCTAAGAGTTTGCTTTCACATACAAGGTGTGTGTTTGAGCTTGCTATTTTAACGCACCAGTCAAGCTCAATAGTTTAATATGACCATTCATACGAAGATCTTGGATTCATCACGTCAAGCTCAAGAGATCAAGCGGAGAAGGTGCATGGTTGGATTTGTTATTTCACATGTCCTTTCAAGCTCAAATGTGTTTTATTGTCATTTCTATGAAGAGCTTAAATTTATTCCTTGCACGGCTAGTAATGCTATTGCACTCTCCCCTCAAGCTCAACGACTCACGTGGACACATGTGATGAGTCATTGAAAATGATTTTATCTTCTTTGTGTAATTCTCTTTTCATGGTTTCAGCAATGTATTAAATTTTCTACTTCCCTAGTAATTGAATCTACCTATATATTAAACTTTCATAACATTAGCATATTTGTTGTGAGTCATTGCATTCTTATGATCTTAAAATTCCCCTCTATCCTCTATATTGTGCTCTGATCGTGAGAGTTGGTGAATTCAACCCCACAATGCTTACAAAATTTGGAAGGCTCACACAAGTTTGAGAAAAGGGTAGCACAAATATCCCATGGACACGAACAACAATGTGTTGAACCACTTCAACGAGCCTATACGTTAGATATCCAACGCCCCTTGATCATACTGTGGTACCCAAAACTCCTTTGTGAGCACCTTAACAAGAAAAAGTATCTTAGGTGGGGAGGATATGAACATATGAAAGAAAAAGAAAAATATATAGAAATGGTGGAGGTTTGGTCTGAGAATTAGCCTCAACATAAATATGATGGTGCATAGAGATACACTCGTACTAACAAAACTTGCACAAATTCAAATTGAAGGATTTAACTAGTTTGTTCACAAAAACAAGAGTATTAATTCCAAGGCAATACCATACAAAACTTTGATGCCTCCTCAAGTTGTCTTAGTTATGAAGTTCAAGTGTTTTTGGGGCTATGATTGACAAGTGGTCCTTTTGCAAGCAGGTAATCCATATAATTGTTAGTCCTAGACGTTACGGGCATGACCATATAATATCTCATGGTAAGATTGTACCGTAGTATTCTATCCATGTGGATAAAGTGTGAGGGTAACACTAGATGTTGAATCAATATGATTGAACATTTGTCACCTTTTTCTAATGCACGGGGAGAGATTCCTTTTTTTTTTCGTGGTCACCAATTGTTATTTGTCGTGAGTTTTGGTGATGCAAGTCAATGATGATGGCTATCAACCAATTGAATGGCTAAGATATTTGCAAGAGGTTGTCACTTAACAAGCAATTGAGGATAATTATTAGGTACAAAGGACAATTGGTGACACTCTTGATACCTCACGTCACAATACAGTATTGATCGCATTTAACACTATTAACACACAAAGTGGCTCACTAGGCCAATTCAAATACTCAATGGATGTACTCATAATGACTAAGTAATCTTGAAAACACCTTAAGCACACAAATGCTACATTTACAATTATCATATGAGAAGGTAAACATGGAATCAAATTATACATAATAACACGTAGAAGAAAATGCATAAGTGTATATTATATTCTCTATCTTTGTCTACCCATACGGAGGCTTATGCATATGGTTTATATAGCCAAACAAGGAATCAAGCAAGGCATACTTACTCCTAACTTACCATAATTAATATTTATAATGTTGGACCTCTCTAAAGGAGGGTCATTTTCCCACCAAGCAGGATAAATATACATTCTCACCAAACAACTTATAGAGATGATATGATATTTATCATTGTTCACGACACCAAAATAGAATGTTTGAAGTATTGTTCTCATGTCCCAAATAAGTACCATGGGTTAAGTTGCCTACGCCGCTCAATGGCCCTTGTAATGAGAGCTCAAATAATTTTAAAAGGATTACTTTATAGCGCAATTGAAAGCTCACCCTACTTTGTAAGAGAAACTTGATAGAGATTTTGCCGTAATGAAATTGTACTTTTATACGTGCTACATTGTTTCCATGTCACAAAATAGACACACCCTATGGTGTGTGAGAACTATAGAGACTGGCAAATGTAGTTTAATAGTAAGGTGATTTGATGGAGCCCATATGGTCTTTCATTTGTATCATTCTCCAACAGAGACCTTGAGATTTAAACTCGAATGTATGGATTAATAAAAACATGGGCAATTATTTACACCAATATAAAGATTAATACAATTGAGAAATGTATATGTATTGACAAAAGCCTACATATCTTTTGGCCTATATAATGACAAATGGAAGATAGAATATTGACAAAAGTATGAATATCCTTTGGCCTATATGATGAGAAATGTATTTGAAAAAGAGGGTGAAATATTACATTTTGTGGACTATAAAGCTTTGATATTACTTTCGAAACGATACATTCAAAAGCAATAAATTACTTGATCAAAACACACACACACACACACACAATTATTGACTTACCCTCTCTGTTTCTTTATTATAAGCAATTCATTGTCGTCTAAAGCAAAACGCTAATAAGAAACAACGACTTTATCAATTTATTTGAGATAACTTGTTCAATCAGTCGAAGTCAGTCATTCTCTCTCTCATCCTCATGTAATCAAAATACTCTCTCCTTTTCACTTTCACTATCGAACTATTCCAGTGTGAAGTTATTTCACAAAATGCTAGTGAGAAATGCAGATGTCGAGCATGAAGTTGACATGATCGATACATTCAATGTAACTTGTTTGATCAATCGAAGCTATTAAGGCTATCAACAGAAAGATACTGGGTTCAATATGTCCCGACCTTCACACGCATGAGTGTAACTGCCATGGACACATTGATCACACCACTTGCGAGCTTGCCAGTTCCTTTTTCTCGCGTGATCTAGATAACATCAATTCATGTAGGAGTCAACATAGATTGACGGGTGAGAGTATGTAGCTATACCTAAAGGGCCCAAACAAAGAAAAGCAATTATGCTTTCTCTCTCTCTCTCTCTCTTTCTCTCTCTCTTGTGAAGCATCTCTACAGAAGGAAAAATTAGCCCTTTGGAGGCTACATATGTAAAATAAGCAAATATTTCCTCTTTTGAATTATTTGTTTTGCTATTTTAAAGCAATAGCTAATTCGGAGAAAAAAAAAAAAAAACAAAAAACAAAAAACAAAACAAACGCAAATACAAAATCTCTTGAGGAAACGAATGAATCTATTTGTTCTTTATGAGCGGTCAGATTCTCTGCAGAAGAAAAGGGAGAAGAAGAAGAAGAAGAGGGATTCCATTTGCGTTTCCTTTGATCTCTCTTTAAATCATAATAGAAAAAACAGAGACATACACACATAGTATATATATATGTAACTTTGATGCAGAGAAACTGCTAAGTTTCTTAGCGTTACAAAGAAGCAGGACAAGGGAAAAGGAACAGAGATTCCCAATTGGGTTTTATTTTTATTTTTATTTATATGCACTTTTCCCTTAATCTGTCCCCACACCGTAAATAAACAGAGATATAAGCTGGAAAAAAAAGTGCGAAATTTCTCGGAAGGTCAAGAAGAATAAGAATAAGAAGCAGCAGAGATGCCAATTGTAAATCAAACAGAGATCTGAAATAGTAGAGATTTTCTCAATCTTCAATCTATCCACAATTGGTTTCTCGATCATGGTTTGGATTCAGTAGATTAGTTATATTGCAAAAGTTGCACAACAAAATGGGTAGTAAGCTCAAGAAATTGCTTCTAGGAAGCTCGGCTATGGTGGCCATAGCCTGTGGTGGTTATGCGATTGGTTCAAAACTGCAAATTTTTGATGATATTGATAAAATAGAAGCAACCGAGAGATGGAAGAAGCGGATAGAAGCAAGCAATTATATGGTGCCATCTAGAGCATCTCAGCTCTCTAATCTGAGAGAAAGTAGCCCTTCTTCACCTCTAGATTTACTCATCATTGGAGGTGGAGCAACTGGATGTGGATGTGCTCTTGATGGATCCACCAGGGGTCTCAAAGTAGGTCTCGTCGAAAGAGACGATTTCTCTTCGGGTACCTCTTCTCGATCAACAAAACTGGTCCATGGAGGTAAGCTTTTTTATGTACTCTCTCTTTTTACTGTTTTTCTTTTGTTCTGGTTTGATTTGAGGCGGATTTTGTTAAGGTATTAGAGAAACAGAGTGTATGCGCGTGTATATGTATATATATGTATATATATTGATAGATAGATAGATAGATATGCCATTGTGCACAGGTTTGATCAACCCTAAGAGAGGGGAAACACTCATGGTATGCTTAGATAGTCACAATTAATCGTTAGATGCCTAGTCCCTAATTAATTCTGAGTTTAGAGGGAAACAGCAATGGCATCTTGATTAGATATATAACCCTTATATGCCATACTGCATGATTTGAGAGAGAGAGAGAGAGAGAGAGAATTAGAATTTTTATTGTCTTTAAAGAGGCTGATTTTGACCTATGGGACCAGAGTATACATGTGTTCGTGATATGCGTCTCCTTCCTAAAAAGGGGTATTCATACATTGAAGCACAATGTCTCTATGCGTGAATAAGGCATGCACAAGTAGAGGGAGAGAGAGAGAGAGAGAGAGAGAGAGAGAGAGAGAGAGAGAGAGAGAGAGAGAGAGAGAGAGAGAGAGAGAGAGAGAGAGAGAGAGAGAGAGAGAGAGAGAGAGAGAGAGAAGAGAATACACATCTGTTTTCCTAGCTTATCGTGTTTGCATAAATATGCAGTTGGCATGTAAGGATTGCATATATATAATTGTGCCCTTATGCTTTAACAAGATGCCATTTTATTTGGAGAGCGAGAACTCTTCCTTCCCATTTTTCATGTACCACAAAAATGGGAGACTATTGTGTAGCACAATCTGCAAAAAGCACTCTTTTTAAGTATCACTTTGAGGTGGCATGTGCTGAATGACAAAATGTCTAACGAGTTATGGTATTGTTTGCATATTTTGATTATCAGGGGTTCGATACCTTGAAAAGGCGGTTTTCCAGCTTGATTTAGGGCAACTCAAGCTTGTTTTCCATGCTTTGGATGAACGATATCACATGCTTCGGAATGCACCTCATTTATGTGCTCCTTTAGCCATCATGACTCCTTGCTACGAACTCTGGGAAATCCCTTATTATTGGTCAGGACTCAAAATGTATGACTTAGTAGCTGGGCGCCAATTGCTTCATCTTTCAAGGTTTTATTCTGCTGAACAATCCAAATCTCTCTTCCCAACACTCTCTCAGCAGGATCATGGAAGGAGCTTGAAAGGGACAGTTGTGTATTATGATGGTCAATTCAATGATAGTAGATTCAATGTTGGACTTGCTTGTACAGCTGCACTGACAGGAGCTTCTGTTGTTAATCATGCTGAAGTTGTTGCACTTTTCAAAGATGAAAATACAGGGCATGTCACGAGAGCGCGTGTTCTTGATCATCTTTCAGGTTCTTTTATTCCTCCGGATTTAATTATGTTGAATCTTTATGTATTTATGATTCTTTGGTCACAAGCTAGATACATAATATTGATTGGGACATGATTTCCAAGTTACGTAGTTGGGTTTAAGATATGTGAAATGATTTCCAAGTAATTTCTTTATGGAGAATACCAAATAGCTTCAACCAAATAGCAGTATAGAGGTCTCATGATCTTAAAGCACATGGTTTCCATGATATCCCATGGAGGATGTTGAAGTATTTTGTCAAGCAATAGAGCTTTTTTGGTGTTTATATCTATTTTCATTCATGATGCGGGAAAATGTTGGCAAGGTGCATAACATGAAAGTCAAGATGCATACAATGTTCGTGGATGCTGAACTTCATGTTCTTCACTTGTATGTCCCATGCATATTTCTCCTCCTTGGGTCATGGAGAAAATGTATTTATGGGTAGTAAATGTTTCTGGCAATTGAAGCTTCTTGTTAAGCTCATAAGTTAGGAAATAATGAGTTACATTATCAAGCTCCCTTCTGCCTTTCACTGTAATGCTGATTTGTGTCCAGCCTGAGGAAACCTTTGCATGCCTCCGTTACCCTTTAGGAGACCAATGCCCCATAGAAACTGTTTGACTGGGGACTGTTCCTTGGCCTCTTAACTATCGATGCAAAGTTAGAATCCTAGCCCTTCCAGAGTGGTATTTCCCTGATGGCTCAGGAGGGGCCCTCCCTGCCTTCCACCTAAGCTGTCCAAGAAGAGCTCAAAGTCAGTTTGGGATATGGATGTTGTCATTAGATTATGCCATGCACTTGAAACAAATATTGGTCTGAGTGAGCTGCTTTTGTTCCAACAAAGAAAAACTCTAATCTTGATTCTGTCCCATGGAGATCTCGAAGTATTTTCTATCATCACTTATATAGATACTTTTTATTTATATAAGAGATTGCATCCCTTTAGAGTGGTGATAATGACTGAAAATGTGAATATTATATGCACACATTGTAATGCATGACTTAACGTTTGACTCCTGATGTGTTTTTCATCTATGACTGAAAGCAACATTTTGTTTACAGGAAAGACATTCGATGTGCATGCTAAAGTAATAGTAAATGCAGCAGGGCCCTTTACTGATGAAATTCGAAAACTTGTAGATAAAGATTCCAAGCCCCATATTTCACCCAGCAGTGGTGTACATGTTGTTCTTCCAGATTATTACTCACCTGATGGGATGGGTCTGATAGTACCTAAAACAAAAGATGGAAGGGTTGTGTTTATGCTTCCATGGCTTGGGAACACCGTTGCTGGCACCACAGACTCTAGCACAAAAATTACCATGCTGCCAGAACCACTTGAAGAAGAAATTCAATTCATTCTGGATGCTATTAGTGATTACCTATGTGTGAAGGTAAGCCTTTTGGCCAGAGTATAAATCTTTATTTTATTGAGGAACTCTTTCTCACTGTGTCTATTTATATATGTGCATATTACACACATTTTTTAGAAATGCCAAAATTGGGTTAAAGCCCACCATGAAATATACAACTTGTAATCATATGAAGATGTCTCAATACTCATTATTTAGAACCTGGTATGCAGTCACGAAATTTGAATTGATGGAAAATTGTATGAAAGTTTAAGGATATCATTGAGAATATGTATTTTGATACCTTTACTTTTATCAATAATTGCATAAAGGCACTTTGTTTTTATCAAAAGTGAATGTATGAGGATGGCTGTATGTGGTCTTACAAGATAAACTGTAGGATGATGGCATTAAGGCTAATTGTAAGATGAAGTGAGAGAGAACACACTGCAACGTAACATGATTTTAGAAGTAAATATAGATGATCATCCTTACATGATCCCAGGTACGGCGAGCAGATGTTTTATCTGCTTGGAGCGGTATCCGTCCTCTTGCTTCAGATCCATCATCAAAGACCGAAAATATTTCTCGGGACCATATGATCTCTTTGGGGCCAGAGGGGATGGTGACCATCACTGGTGGAAAGTGGACAACCTATAGGAGGTTAGATATAGTCTAGAAAATCAATTCTCATTCCCTTTATTTAGTGATATGCTATTTTATGGTACTAATAATGTGTCATATTGAATGAGATGTTATTGGACAGTATTGAATAATATATTATATTCATGATATTGTTGTTATGGTTATACTAACAGTAAGTTCCTTTACCAGCATGGCTGAAGATGCGGTAAACGCCGCCATCACATATGGAGGTCTTAGCCCTTCCAATAGTTGTGTAACAAAAGAACTAAGATTGATTGGCGGAGAGGAGTGGGATCCCGCTTTATTTACTGTGTTATCGCAAAACTATGTTCGCATGAAAAAGAGCTATGGTGGCAAAATTGTCCCTGGTGTTATGGACACTTCAGTCGCCAAGCATCTCTCTCATTCATATGGTGGTTTAGCCAACAGAGTAGCTGAAATTGCTCAAGTATGCAATCATTTTCTTCCTTAGAATATTTCCCTTCCATTTCACAAGCATGCAAAACATCAAACATCTCAATGTAAGTAATTGTTCATTCCATTGTTTTTCTTTTTCAGGATGAGGGTCTCGGAAAGCGTCTTGCCCATGGTTACCCTTATCTGGAGGCAGAGGTGGCATATTGTGCAAGATACGAGTATTGCGAGAGCGTAGTCGATTTTATTGCACGGAGGTCAAGGTTAGCGTTTCTCGACACGAACGCCGCTCGGAAGGCAGTGCCTCGTGTCATAGAGATTCTCGCATCCGAACACAAATGGAATAAAGATAGAAGAAAATCGGAGATGGCTGAAGCGATGGCATTCCTCGAAACGTTTAAATCGTCTCAGAATGCGCAGTTCAATGATGGAAAGCATTGAGAAACAAACGTTTTGTATAAAATGAGGTTGTCCAATAATAAAGCGAAATAAAATTCAAACCCTCAAAGAGAATGAATGAGGATTTGGAAATGTAAAAAGGAGTGCCTCTCTAAATGGGGCAAGCCATGCTCTAGTACTTCTACACACAATTTGTATGTTTCCTCAAACATTATTTTAGCTAATACATGTACATGTAGTTTAATTCTAAACCATATATTTTGCATATGCATACTAGTTTGAGTCTATTTTGTTTTACCTTAGTATTTGCTACTTTCTTTTTCCTTCTGTACACAACGCACCTCAATGAGATTTTGTTGTTAGTGCCACTTTCAAACCTTCCATAAACCTGAGTATCAAGTTGTTTCATTATGGCAAAGTCTTTTTTATCTATCTAGACTTACTCTTTTCGGTAACAGAATGCTGAGATGAAAGAAAACAATGCAGACCTTCCCTTTTGGACCAAATAAATGCATGAATTGGATATGAACTGTTTATAAATGTTAGTCATGTAAAAGCGAGAAATTTTGGATGAATTGAGCGGATACCATATCATTGCTTGGGTAGCACATATATTGAGAAAATGGGAATGAATATAGCATACAATTGCTAGAATGGCATTGCTTTACTAACTTCTAAGGAGGGTTTTCACCATAGGCATTTGGGGAGAATAACAAGGACTTAGGGGCAACAATTATTTATGCAATTCTAATATGTGTATAGATTCAATTATGCATATGTTTTTTCAGAAATATGTCAACTATAATATCTTACCATGAACATATAGTGCCATTGGCTCTCCAAGAAATATGATGAGCACTATGAATTGGTAACTCTTTGGGAGTTTCAAACCTAAACAACTCTAAACCCAACTATTTAAAAAATATTAAACTAAAGTGAAGTATAAAACCTTTGGGCCAAAACTCTTCAAACAAAACCACTCAAGGGATTTTCAAGCTCAAACCCAAAAAGATTCATGAGACCTACACACCCTTAAGCCATTAGGCTGCCGCTTCATGGTTTAGCTTTGGCTCGAGCCAACTTATCGACGACATTATACTCTATTTTCAACTTTTCAAGAAAGGTTTATTGTTTTAGTATTAAAAAATACTAAAACTTACAAGAATTGTTATGATTCAAAATTTAAACTTAATAAAATATCACGTAATTTATAATATGTATAATAATATTTCAAAAATGTTCCCATAACCATTAAGCCATTCAGTTGATAGAGGCTTAAATTGAACCAAACCTAACCCTTTAACCGCCAAGCCAAACCAAACTCTTTACAAATTCCTAAATGTGAACCAAACCTCTTAAGCCCAGGTTTTACAATTCAACTAAATTTTTGCCAATTCCTACAAATCACATTATTTTGTTTTGAAATGATTGTCTACAAATGCCATGTTGGTATATCTTGGATTTGAATGTTCTAGGTAATTTATGTCCTTGCTAATATTGGACTTCAAAGTTTGAATTCTATGAATGTCATGACCAAGAGTAGCATTAGGCCATTTTTTAGATGTATGTAGGTATGGATGTAGACAAACTGCCTTAATGTTGTATGGTGGACATGCATAACAACCCTCACACATGGGACCTATTGTATAAGGGCATGTTCCATGGTTGGGAGGACATGCCTTTGTGAATAATCTACTTCTTATTCTTCATCATGACACAAGTCATCTATTTTGAGAGAGAGAGAGAGAGAGAGAGAGAGAGAGAGAGAGAGAGAGAGAGAGAGAGAGAGAGAGAGAGATTTTATTATTGTCTTCAGAGATAAAATAGGACCCATCATCAAAGACAAAAAATATTACATTTCACGTAATACATGCAAAAGTGAGTAGAAACTCTCGATGTTCAAGAACTTTACCAATGAATATTGCAATTGAGATTGCGCACATCGTGACAATGAGAGAAATTCATGCAAGTATTGGGTTTGGTCGAAGTTGTGTGGAAAGCATAGTCAAATGTGATAAAAGGCAAGGCATTGTATCAAAGTGTGATACGCAAACTATTGACTTTTTTCAGGCAAAGTGTGCATAGTCAAGTACTCCCATCACTTGTGCCCTAATGCCCTGCCCCACATCACAATGTGTGAGTGGTAAGTCACATTGAGAAAATGGTTCTAATGGTACAAAATGAGATGGGATCTAACATGTATTGATGTGTGTGGTTTTCTCGTGTAGTGAAGAATATGGTTTTGTAGTTAGGTGCAACATATGTAGTATACCGTGTGAAGCATGAGCCTACACATTTTCCCCATGTCATGACGACTCCCTCTAATTGCATCGCTTGAAGTCGTTGGAGATTGATGTGGCTGATTCTCTTGTGCCACAACTCAATGTTCGTCTCGATTTTGAGACCTTTGACATACATGGACGATTTTACCTCGTCCAAATCGAGAATAAACATTCAATTGTCTTTTCTTCCTCCAACTATGAGTCAACCATTCTTTTCAATAAAGCATCCTCCGTTGTTGAAACAGACTTGCATGCCTTGCTCCACGATTTGGCCGACCGAGACCAAATTCTTTGTTATTGTAGGAATGTGGAAGTCCTTCTTGATGCAATTGTTTTTGCCGTCTTTGCCGAATGGAACATTGTCGATGTGCCGAATGGGATGTGTGGTGTCGTCTCTCGTCTCTATGTAGCCGGGTTGACCCGACGTTCTTAAGTCACGAAACCATTCTTGGTGTGACGTCATATGATTTGAGGCACTAGAGTCGACGAACCACACGTCTTTCGAATTGGAGGTGCTAGTGGATTCAGATTCCGACATAGAGTTAGCCTTATGTCGCATGATGAACAATCTACCATGGTCTTCAAGGTCGGAGTTGGTGGCATAGTTTGTGAGTTGTTGGCTTGTGGAAGTTGGCTCACTTTTTTTTCTTTCGGTACTCCTCTTCATAATGGTTGATCTTCCCACAATAATTGCAAGTAAGTGGCATGGTTTGCCGACCTTGTTTGGCATGGAAGCTCACCCTTCTTCCGAAGGTTCCTCGAAGGCTTCCGTCTTCTTGTCAAAGGTTTGCGTTCCCTTCGTGAGATGGGCCAAATCAACCTTTTCTACTATTGTGACCTCGTCCTCGACCACCATTCGAATTCTAGAAGGACATTTGTCCTTCTAATGTCTTACTCTTGGTTCAGACGTGGTTCTCTTCAATCAATAACATTGATTGAAGGTCAAAGAATGAAGGAGGGTTTTCTCTCGCCAAGATTGTTGTCCTTATCGGATCAAACCGTTGTGCAAGGTTGCCCAAGCACACTTGCACCATTTCGTCCTCTTCAATGTTTATGTTGATGGAGCTAAGTGAGTCACAAATGCTCTTGATCTTGATGGTGTAGTCTGACATAGACAAATCCTTTTGTCGTATGTTGTTCAACTCTTGCCGGAGTTAAAGTTTGTGGGTAGTTGTGTTGGCAACGAAGGTTTTCTTCAAGTTCTCCCACACTTCTTTAGGCGTCTTGGTGGGGTCTTGGCGTCTTGAATGTGGCTAAGCATGTGATCATGGACACATGTTGCAAAACAATACATTACCTGACTTGCTCCTTGCTCCCACGTTGGGTAGTGGCATTTGTGATGTTGGGTTTATTTTCAAGGGCGTCGTTGATATAGCACCAATACCCTTGGCCGACTAGGTATTATTTCATCTTATACTCCCACGATGAAAATTTGCTCCAATCTAGCTTTTCACTAGGGAGTGAGCCACCCATTAGTGCGTTCATGTTGATATGGTGTGTTCCTTTTTTACTTTTCTTCCTTCGGTCACGTCTATGTAGCAACACTACGATCGCGGATCGCTAGATTTGTCGTCGACGTATTGAACATGCAATCATTATGAGTTGGGTGGGCTTAGTGGAAATGCTAAACCACACGCTTTGATATCATGTTAATAATTAGGTAATTAACTAAGGGTTAACTAGTATCTAATTATGTGAATAGTTAATCATGTATGTGATTAAGCAGTGGAAGATTATGTGATATGTGTGTGTATGTGTGTGTGAGAAAGAGAAAGAGGAAGTCACACGTATGAACAATAAGATAAATGGGAGATGATTAACAAGAGTGTAGTTAAAGTCCTTTCTCTATATTAATAAGCATCAAAGAACAAAGATACCCACAATGAGGTATATATACATCTCATGTGGAAGGGTGCACATGTGTGAGGAGAATATAGGTACAAGGATGTAAGTCCTGTATTCAATGAACTTGGTAATGGTGGATCTAGAATGTATCCCCACTTAAGTACAAAATCCTATTTAAGACTTTAAGGTCATCAACATTTCTAATTAAATTCTAATTATGTAAGAACTAAGTTACATGGTTAACTAAATAACTAAACCTAGTTGAGCTTGATATCTCAACATATTGGAAGTGTCAATTTTGGCCCTTTCATGTACAACTCAAAGTGATGCAATGTATCTTGATACCCATGTTATTATCTTTTTTACCATTACTTCCTTGGACAAAGAAGGCATTACAAATATTGTTGCAACCTCTTCGGTTCATGTTGTGGCGGAAGGGAGAAACAATGGGAGTTACATGGATTTCATAGGACCATTTGGCTAGCCCCAAACAGTTAGGTGGTGCAACAATATTAGATTTGGAAATGCATTTGATGGCTTGTAGATTTGCATTATTACAAGATATGTGTCAACAAGATAAACCATGGATATGTATGATGCAATATTTTATCAAAGATGATGGGTTGGTGCATGGGAAAACAAAGATTCAAGCATTGTGGTGGTCATTACTCAATGGATGTATTCATGTAAAGATTCGACATTTTGTATGCGGACAACAATTGGTAAGGTCATGGTAAGATGCATTATCTTTTTTTGAGTGGGCACCATCAAGTGATTGAGAATTTTGTAATTCATTACAGAGTGAATTGCTCGTTTCTTCTCGAGTGTTGTATTGGCATGGAAAAGAGAAGCGGAGATCTCAATTCAATCGTTTATTTCGATCGGGGGATGTACATTTGGGAAATGTGGTTGATAATGAATCTCAAAGGTTGCTAGAATTTGAAGATGTTAAATGAAGGTTATGTATTCCCCCAAAATACAGATTTATTTGGGAGAAATTACATAATATACCATTGTTGCATGGATCTTTGCCATTGAAACAAAATGTTGCACCTTGGGTGAATTGGCAGTACAGGATGGTACACACTTGTTACAACTCACTACAAATATATTGTATCATCATCCAATGACATCATTGTCTTGTCTATCTCCTAAAGCAGAAAATGTGTGGAATGTATGTAAGTCAAATGCAAGGTGGCGACAAATATTACAATGTGGTTGGCATTCCTATTTGCCATATCGTGCAAAGGTATTTCATATGGAGAGTCATGATTAGGTTCACCCTTAAAGAGACGAGGATTAAGGTCTAACATTGGTTTCTTTTGCACCATTCTATTGGAGGACAATACACATAGGTTCGTTAAATGTCCTATAACGTGCATCATTCAGAAGTACTTATTGAACATTTGGCAAGTTTTAACCTGTTGTTTTCTGAGGACTCAACAATGGTTTTTTTCTCGGTATGTTCAAAATGGTCCAAATGACGAGATGGAGATATTGTTCCAATTTTTACGAGATTGGGGACTACAACACAATTGGAATATGTGTAATGCTTTCATGTTTGATAATAGTCATGGGGTGAAAGCCTATACGAAGAAGTTGAAAGGTATGTCTTATGTGAGATTTTTGGATGTTTAGAGCATGAGGGAATCATTTCCTTAAGTGCATATTCTGGGTTTCTAATGGCATTACAATATGTCTCTCTTCTTACATAGGATGGATAGGTAGAGGAGACTAAAAAGTGTTGTAATGAATGGATTATACGTAACAATCGACAACGGTTTGGTTTGAGAGTGTCGAAACCTTACTTACTGTTAAATTTTTTTGAAACTTGAACCGAACCACTAAACCATTTGAACCGAAATTGTTTAAACCAAAACCAAAACCGTGTTAACTGAACCATTACAAAAAATCCAAATTGTTAAACCATTAAACTGTTAAAACTGCGGTTTCGTAGTTTGGTTTTGGTTTTCAAGTTAGGTCAAAATTCAAAATTTTGATTTTAAATTTATTTATTTATTCATTATTTCAAATTTAAAATTTTCAAAAAATAAAAGATTTTCCTAAAATGTGAGAATTAGGCTTAAAAATGAAAAAGGTTATTTAATAAAATATTTAAAACAATAATCAAATGGCAACCCTAAACCATCAAACAGTTTAAACCGAATCAAACTATTCACCCCCAAACCGAACCGTTAAAAAAAAGCTCAAACCAAAACTAAACTGTTTAAACCGTTAACCTATTAAGCCGCGATTTCGTGGTTCTTCAAATGCATATTCAGGTTTTTTTTAATGGCATTACAGGACGTCCCTCTCCCTACATACAAGTAATGGCATATGATATACATACATAAAAGGTAGAGGAGACTAAGAAGTGTGTTGTAACTAAGTAGATTTTACATGCAATTAGTATAATATAATTGTGTGCTTTTACCAAAGAGAGAGAGAGAGAGAGAGAGAGAGAGAGAGAGAGAGGTTTAGACTCTAGTGAGGGTTTTTGGGTGGGCTAAAAATATAAATAAAGAGAAGTATGATGATCTCTTTGAAGAAGAAGAAAGTTCGAAGCATAGTATGGTCAATAACGTACATTCGCATTCGCGAATGTTTCTACCATTCGAGAATGGTAAACACCCTCGAGGTATGGTAAATACCATACTTTTGTATTCATTATTTATTTATTACAAGGTAAATTTTGTGTTTTTTTAAAAGGTAAGAAAGTTAAGGTAAAAAGAAACATGAGAATGTTTTTGATAACATACGCATTTAGGGGTTTGCATTCGTATGAAAACGAATGTGTCGCGAATGCATTCGAGTATAAAGGGAGAGATGCCACTGCTTTCTTTATACATACATACTCTGTTTCGTTCCTTCCTTTTTGCCTGCAGAAGAATCCTCCTCTGTTGGTGTGGCCATGGACGTCTTCCTGGAGCCGAAGCTCGACCCCGATGCTCCCCCCACTCACCCCCAACAGGCTGCCAAATCCAAGTTCCAACCTAAAGCTAAACCTCGGGGTAAAGCAAGACCAAATTCAGCTGCACCTCCTCCCAAGCAAACATCTCAGGCAACACAACTGCAGGTGGAAGAAGAAGGTCCGGAGAAAGAGAAATTCGATGAAGAAGCCCCTCCGATGGTACCCGCTCACGCCCCCATTCGCTTGGATGCCGTAGATGATACACCTCCTCCTACCCTCATTACACCGAAAGCCGAGCCTTTAGAGAGCTTCCCTCTTCTCTCAGATGTATTTGTGAAGCTCGAGAAGCTCGATGATGGTGAGGATGTAGAGATGAAGCATGGAGAAGATGTGGAAATGAAGAAAGAGGAGATTGTGAAGAAAGAGGAACCCAATCCTGATCTCCCTGGTAGCCCTTCCTTTGTCGAGAATGTCGACAGCGTTGTTCGTGAGATTGATGTTTATCTTTGCCCTGGTATTGCAGATACTAAGGTATATCATATTAATATTGCCGTTTATCATTATTATTATTATCATGTGTGACTGAATTTTTCATGTTTTAATATTGATGTTTCCTGCAAATGTATTGCTGGTTTTTTGGGGAGCACATCACTTGTGGGTATATGTTGAATTTTCTTTTCTTTTCCCTACATTGCAGAATCGAAGGTATAAGTTAATTATAGTGTTCGTGTTGTTTCACTATGTGCAACGAAATCTTCCTATCTTTAATAGCACCCTACATTGATGGTTAGACTTGTTTTTCAATGTTCCTTTGTGGTTATATGGATGCTTTTTTGTTTGATTGCATCAATGTTTTTGGTGTTTTTATATTGAGTTATTTGCGTAGATATGTTTGTGTTTTTCTTGTAGTTATATTGACGTTTTTTCTATGGTTCTGGAAGCTCTATCTTTTGCAATATCCTCTACGACCACATTGGCGACCATATGGACTCGAGGAAAGATGTGATTCCGTGAGCTTCTAACCCTAATTGCACATCCATGTACATTGAAGCTCCGAGCTTATGCTTGTTTCCATTTCAGGTGAGAGTCAAGCCGAAATTGACAAAACTTGAAATGGATCTTATTGTTGATACCACTGGAGATAATTATGATCAGGATGCTGATGAACACCTACTAATTAAAAAGCAAGTAAGTGGTGTATTACAGTCATAAAATCTGGTTTCTTTACTTTGAATGGAATTTTTTTTGACTTTGATGTTTGTGATGGTGAGGAAGACATTAGGTTCATCCAAGATAGCATTGACAACAAATTATGCAGTGGGCCTCTTGCGAGGCAATCAGGTGTGTTTCTAACTCAAAATATACAGCTTCATTGGGATTCGTAACTCATCCCTGATAGGTGGTTGCACTTATCCACATATTAGATGTTTCAATGGATTGAACCTCATATCAGTGTGCCATAATGCGTGCAAGGAATATCATACAGGATTATGTGCCATGGCTCACCGATTATCCTGGCATATTTCATGAATTGTGGATATAAAAAATTTACAGAGTAGGATTTAGGCCGCATATGGAGAATATGAATAAATTTTCAAACTTCTTGTTTTGACTGTTTCCCCTAAATTGGGATAAAAGCAGCCTCATCTATGTATGGTTTCATAAATTCTTTTTGGAAATGTCTTTTGCAGCAGAGTCTTTTCCTTTCCAAATGTGCATTTTATACTTAGGCTTATGTTTTCATAAGCTGCAAACTATATTATGGGAGTCTTTTGCATGGGCTTGGGAAAATTTAATCATAAATCTATGCAAGTGAAAAGATAATTTGACTTCAATATCTTTATGTCATATGTAGTTATTTGTACTAGTTATTGGTTCGGTGTGCACAGGTCGTTTGCAATAAATTTATTCCAATATTGAAACTGATACACATTTATTTGCAGCTTCATTTTGCTCCTGTAGATGCTATTCTTCAGATGCGACCATCTATGAAGTACTTGGATGAGGCTGATGTGAAGAAGAAAAATTCAAGGAAAGTTATTGAGGATGAGGATATGGTTGATGTTGAGAATGATGATGAGGAAGAAGAGAACGAAGAGAAACCACAACTTGTAGCTTTAAAGGTTTGTGATGTTTGTGAACTCGTGCATAAAACATTACATGTTAGGCTTTTTACTTGAAATTATGTGATGGTTCATGTTGGTGCTAAAAAGTTGTGTTATACATGCCACCTAATATGTGATTTGGAAGCATTTGGGTTTGATGTATGGACATTGTGGAAGTGTCTAGTGTGATAACCTCTATGTATACAGAATGAATCCGTGTCCTCATGAATCCGTACAAAAAACAAATGATACAGTTTTCTCAAACACAAAGCCTGATGTTCCATTTGCACACATCCAACAAGATTCTTAATCCCAGAGTTTTTCATCGTGTCTCTTATTATGGCAGGTGGAGGTGAAAAAACAGGAAACAGAACGGCAAGAACAAATGAGGCTTCAGTCACATGCCCATCTAAGGCAAATTGATGCAGCTGAGGTCAGGTTTTTCATCATTTTTCCATCAATATTCAAACAGGATGATGCTTCCTAACAAAGTGCATCTTTTCTTGTCTTTACAGCCATGGATTTCACTTGAAACACATGGTACTGATAGTCCTATAACTGATCAAATTCGGCATGCATTGACATCAATAGTTGGAGATAAAATCCCATTTGGCATGCCATTGTATGATATGACGCTTTTGAGACTTTGGTTGTACTTTGAAAATCTTTAGCATTGGTATATTCTGAACATTAATTTTTTGCTTCAGAACCGAGTATATCAACCATCTTGTGCCAGGCCGTGCAAGTTTGAGTGTCTTCGAAGCAGCTGCTCATGATGCCAATGTTGATGAAGGTCTTTCAAGAAGGTAAAACCAAATTGGTAACGTAGTTGTAAGTGACAAAACATTGTGATTTTCAAGTTTTCTTCAAAGTGTGGCTAGGGTTTAATGCTATATTGTTTTCACAGACATGCATAATCATTGCATGTGAACTGGGTTTCGGTGAAACTACATGATCATGCCATCATTTTGATTGTAACCATAAGTTTTGGTTGTTGTAGCACCCAACCCAAATTTCTTTTCTATGTGTGAATGTGACCCTTTATGTACATGTTTTCGGGTTACAAGATTTGGCCATAAAGATGAAATTGGTGCCAATCTGGCCATACAGATAATGTTGGCTGCTTGGTAACAGCTTAAAGTCATCCATTGTTTTGTTTCAATCTAAAGCAAACTCATAAGCAGAAAAATCTTATTCTTAGTGTGTAACTATTGGATATATTGTGTCCTATGGCTTTTTGTGAATGGATGAATGTACAATATTAATGAAGAAAAAATCCAGCCTTGGAAAATGTTTTCCATTGTAACTTATACTATTTACCATAAACTTTCAACATATCCAGAAGAACATGAGTTTGCATGTAATTAACTTGAGTTGTCCGTTGTAGTAAATTGCAATAGCCCATTAGGTGTTTGCAGAGATTAAAAATCTTGGAGTCTTTTGCTTGTCATATTTTGCTTATTGATAAACTAGGAAAGTTTTGATAATATCGTGGGTATCCTTTCACATCTTTTCCTCTCTAACATTTGTTTTAGCACTGTTACATTATACACAACCCTGTGATGTCAGTGGTTCCTTATAAGCATCGTATTTGCAGCTTTCTGGATACTTTGCCATTGGAGCAACGTTTTGAAAAACTTTTATCAAAGGTATGCTTCTCCTTTATTACTTTGTACATGATATGTATGACACATCAGTAAAAAGTTTCTGAATTTTTTTTGGCAATACGTTCTACCCTATTTCTTCAGGGTAGGGTTCATATTTTACAGTTTGAAAGGCTCATGAAGCTGGCTCCAGCAGGTTGCAAAGAAGAGGAGGTTTTGTCTGTCCTTGATGATATGGCACATCTAGTGCAAGGTTGCTGGGTTGCAGCATCATCCCTTCGTTACACAGGAGAAATCTGTATAGTGAGGGACTATATTCTTTCCTTATTTACAAAGAGCCGAGTCATCCGCCACGATCATTTAGAAGAGCTTCAGGTACCCAAAGAAATCATTCGAGACGTGTTACTGCCTCTGGCAGTACAGAGACCTACAGAAGGTGGTTGGGAATTTCAAGAAAGCACTGATACATCCTTTCTGAAACGTCATCAAGCAGTTGCAAAAGAACAGATGCAGAGATGGACAGAAAATGAAGAACAAATTAAGTTTGCAGCCATTGGTCTTAGAATGGGAGCATCAAGCAGCAAGAACTCATCTCTTAGTCAGCATACTTCTGGGATGCTACATTCTGGCGATAAGATTGTCAATGCCATTCAGAGTGGCCTTGGACGCAACAAAACATCTACTTTCTCTGGGGAATGGACAATGTCAGAAGAGACAAGGGCTGCTCTACCGGGAGCATTACGTGAGATATTTGCAAGACACAATGTCTGCAGGTATAAACCTAAGGAGAAAACTGCAAAATGCCTTCTGTTTTTTCTTTATTCTCTCAAAATGCCTCTTAAGGTATCTGTATTATCCCAGATGCCTGTGGTTAAACCCCTTGTGAGAAATTATATGTGCTATTGGAGCAATTAAAATGGTCATTTCATCACGCTTTCCCCTCTTTTAAAGGAAATAATGAAGAGTTGGGAAGTGTAATAGGAGTTCCCCAAACTTAACTTGTTTTTATTCAGCTGGAAGCATAGGATGAATGTATCTTGATTATTTTGTGCATTACTAGTTTGCAGCTCATATGCCAAAGTTTACGTGAATTAGCAATCACAAAGGCTGCTGCACCTAATGCAAATCCAAAAGTTGTGGGAGCTGCAGTAGCAGCAGCTAAGGGTGCTAGTGCTCCTTTACCGGAATTGACAGCTGCAATAAATCAAGTTGCATCGAATATAGATGGAGTTTATTTCTTGACCAAATTGGGCAATCCTAGTCTTGATCCATTCAGGCACAATTTTTTTAAATTCATTTGAACTCATTAAGCAGTGTAAATACCTTTGAAGTCTTGCTTCTTATAGTTCTCCTGATTGCAGGGATGTTGTTATTGCTTTATTACGTGCCAAGGGGGCTACCACTGGACTTAAAAGAGTGGATATTGTGGAAGCATCAAAGATAGCTCTTAAAACTGAAGTTCAGGCCAATATCTATCAGAAGGTAAAATATTTTCCCCGTGTCTTATTGACTTAATTTGCTAAAACATCATAAGTGTCTCAATGTATAACTAAGACTTACGTATTAGATATCAGATACAATTACTTCAGTACCAAGTGAGCAGGAGAATACAAAGCTTGTGAGACATGGCGAAATTCCTATGCCAAAAAATATGAAATTCAATGCTGTCATTAGAAAGTCCGACAAACTGTAATGGAAAAAGCAGTTAGGAACCAATTCAATGATCTCAAACGGAAAACAAAGCACATGAAAGCTATCTAAAATCTTATATGAAATTGCCAAATATAATGTTCTCACTGACAAATAATGAAGCAAGCTAGTGAGACTTGACGTCTTCTGATAATAGAATATCAAATACAATGCTCTCATAGGATTTTGACAAATATACACATGATGCTCTAATATTAAGTGCCTACATGAATAATTATTGTTTATTATATCTTGACAAAATTTCATCTTATTCGTTTTGGAAGGTTTTGAAAGAGCTGTGCTATACGAAAGGTGGTGCATGGGTATTGAAACCAGGAGATGGTCGGCCGGCCTAAGCGCAACACCAACCTTTAGCATGACCAGTGATAAATGCATTTGTCAGGGGAAAATGAAAAGCTCCAGAGATGCTGATACGACATACGCATGATTTGAGAATTGTTTACATGATGCACTTGTGAAGTTTGTTGAGGAAAGAACTCAATCATATACACAAATAAGTATCAGGGAAAGCTTAAAATTGTCCACAAATTGACAAATTCAAATAAACGTTCAGGTAATTGGTTGCTATAGCTCAAGGCAAAGCACAAGGAAGACCTTCAAGATTGCCATTTTGATGATTCGGCCAAGTTATACAAAAAGAATCCCTTAATTTGTAATCCATGATACGGTATCCATACAGTATAATGTGATTATCTGATCTGTCTCTTTCTCTTGATCTAGTTCAAATAACAAGCTACTTTTGCACTGCATGAGTAGCATAAAAAATTCAAAGGTGAAGAAAATTACCATGTACATAATGCCCATTATATGATGGGCATTAACAAAATATTGTCCAAATTTTTGATTTTGGGATAATATAATCACCATTTTTTTCCACAAAGCTAATTAACAAGAGGTGCTAAAATTGTGCTATTTGGTAATTTATTTAGTTGCGGCAAGAAGAGGCAATGCTTTAATTATCAATTAATTATGTTTATTTGGTATTAATTAGCTTTCCAAGAAAGGAATGGTGATTTGATCAAATTATGAGAACAAATTGGATTATCTTTTTTGTAAATTCTTAAGAGTGATAGTAGCATAAGGTATTGCCAAGTTGTAAGGTGAGTTCAAATTGCTCAAGGAAGTCTCAAAGATCTATAGGTCTTGGGGTATGGATAGCTAGGACGAGTTGACCTTGTGTGTCAAGCACACATACAATAGTTTCGAGATGGTTGATCTCCTTGGGAGTTTCCCCTCAATAAGGTGAATTGGTAGTTGATAGCACGTGCTAACAATGGTACCGTGATGGGTAACCTCTTGGGAATTTTGTCTCATCAACAAATAGTATATTGGTATATTTCTTTTGTGGTAACCTCATGGGAATTTCGCTTCAACAAATTATAGATTGGTAAATTTCCTTTGTGTTTGGATAAGTTTGTCCCCCCAACACACACACACTTGGCAATATTATTTACTTTGTGTATTCTTGAGGCTTGTATTCTAGAACTACCGTTGGTAGATGCACCCTGGAAAGAGTTGTTGTTCAGTAAACACAAATACAAAACATCAACCATGATACACACTACTGATGTCTATTAGTAATATTTTTAAAAAACATATCCTTCCATTAGTTTAAAAAAACCATATCAGCTACAAAATACAAAATGATGGAAAGGAGATGTCTATTAATATTATTGCCTTTGTAAGCGACAAATTGTTATTGTAATCGAAAGGAATTTTGAAGCTTCCGAATTTCTTACATTTATTTATTGGTCATTCAAATTATGTGCTAGTTAATAATCAAATTGGGCTATAGCTCATTTGAATATGTAAATACCCTCAGTATACGCGCTGGTTGGAAAAGATCATATAAGAATGTCGAGATGCTTAATCAAATGTTTGTAGAAGATCACACTAGGATATGTGTTTGTTTGAATTGTGTATAATCACATTTGAATAGATGGCACTTGAATTCATTCTCTTGAATTTGTCAATTGATCACATTGATCTCATATCAATTGTCAATGTTTATTGAGATCATTCATAACGTTTGACGCTATCCCCATGCAATTTCCGTTTCCAATGATTGATGTGGGTGTGGTATGTGGCAGAGTAGACTTGTTGTCATGTTTTAGATGATTGTGCTCTGGATAATATGAAAGCTATCGGTAAACCAACAAGAGAAACCATGTGTAGGAGAGAAAGTAGCAATGTTAAATTTAGTGGATTCCAACAAATTCGAGAATATACATATAATTACAACGTAAAATCAGCATAATGTGTATAGATTTTTAGAGTCACCACATGAAGGGATACAACCAGAATGAAAACTAGCACATGGCTATCACAAGCAAGTTGAAGAGCGAACCAATTGATAGTACACAATAGTAATGTAGGGACACAAGTAGAAGTGCAAGTGTTTTCCTGTCCATTGGTTGCACTAACATACATTTCATGGTGGATAGGAGGAAGGAAACTCACTATTTGTATCAAGTTGTGAATGATCATGATGTCTATCACGAGTCTCTTGTTCCTATAAAGGCACCCAAATCCACACTATCCCCAAATGAGAAAATTTTCTTATCGCTCGGAATCTCTCTAAAGATCCCCGTTTGACCATAATCACAATCATTGGGACACCTTAGTTGTTGACTTGTAAGTAAGATGAGCATAGTTTTTCCATTCTCAAGTGATGTTTTCAAGAGTTCCTCTTCCAATGATGTGCATAGATGGCTTCTAGTGTCTCATTTCATTATCATCGTTATTGTCTCCCATTGTCATCAAATTCATCACCATCATCATTGTATTTCATTGTCCTCATACCAAATTTCCTTTCAAGTACATATGTTTATGAATTAACCTCCTATATTTCAAATGCATTCTTTGCAATAAACTGAGTTTCCACCTTTGAATTAGTGTCATTGATATATCTCAAAGGTTGTGAGTTGGAACCAAGCATATGTTGTCGTAATTTTGTTTCTTTGGCCATAGTTATAGTTAAAAGAATCATTGACTTTAATGTTTTCCTTCACTCCCTTTCCACTATGAGGATACAAGAGATTTGATTATGTGTCATGCCCATGATATCAACATATATAGTCTAGCCAGATCCAAACATAAATATCCACTTGGCCCTTGTGACATTTTTTTCTCATTGTTTCATCCTATTTGTTCATTCATATCCTACTCCCACACTACTTGTTATTAGTAAGCAAAAAAGCAAATGAAGATTATTGTATAATAATCCATGCTTAAGACCGAGAAATTACTTCGAATATTCACGTTATCATTCGTTTTGTTAGTAAGACGGTCACATTCTAATGAAGCGGTTTTCATCATTTGGAATTGTTAAATGTGTCTTAACTTGGTTTTGTATCATCGTTGTTATAAACTTAGCCGAAGACCTATCATAAACTTGTCACTCTTGCAAGATTAGTTATCATCATGCTCAAGGTTTCTCAAGTTTCTTGCATTTATTCCAACCCAATGAGTATCAGGAAGTTTTGTGAAGGGTATTTCTATCATGTCATATAATGGTTCCCTCTTATCTAATAAAACTTGGTCCCCAAACATTTGAAAAAGTATTGGAATTTCGGGATCACCAATAAAAAAGAAACATCTTGCCAATGATAGGATATATTTGTTAAACATTGATGATGAAAGGTTGACACCTTCAAAACCCACAATGAATAACAATATAAGATATTACCCATAACAATGTCCTTGATCATTTACGGGAAAGGTTTTGTGCAAGTGTTTGCCTAAAGAAGCTCAAGTGGTAGAGCTTCAAATGGATAAGGGCCAACAATGTTTGTAGCTTGGGTGAGAAAGCTTGATATGGATATGGGTCCTCACTCTGTAATCATAGAGGAATGTATTCAAGTGTTTTGATTTGCGAAAACATCCATCTCGATGCTACAACAAAAAACTCACGGGAACTTTCGCATGCATGTCCATCGCCTCCGTGATCCAGTTACTCAATGGAATTGAGGTAACAATCATTTATGGTTGATCAAGGTTATAAAGCCCAAAGCTTGAGCATTGGATGGTCATGAGAAGGAATGTATATACATCTATTTGATCAATATAAATCATTGGCAACAGAGTAGGAACAATCTGAATCACATTACATTGAGGAAGGCCATAATTGCTGCATATTATTATTGTTGAGCTTTCATACAATTGTTAACAGTTACATCATCCTTTGGGAGAAACCTGTTTACAGACCTGAAGGTTCTCTTCTTTGCAAAATTCATGTACAGTTTTTATTTATTGAATTTTTACATGATACTAATATAAATCGACTCCAAATGTGGAGACCTCGCCCCTTCCCCTCCCCCTCCCCCTCCTTTCCTTTCTTTTCAAGAGAAAAGTTACAACATTGTTAAATCAAGTGGTTTCTGATAGCCCCATCACTAAAAATGAGTTGTTTTCCAGTTCAGTCACTACATTTTAATGGTTTCCCATGGACACATCACTACATTTAGTTGTTTTCCATAGAACCATTTTCCATATGGTTACATACTTGAAATTTTACATCTAAGGAAACGTTATTTCAAAGGTACTTTTTGTTTTTGTTTTTGTTTCTTTTTGTTTTATAAGGAATTCACAGATTCTTGTAATGCTTCTTTGATAATCCTTCTGAGTATTTTCTGTATTCTCATCTCACATCCTCTGGCAATGATGTCTTCCAACATCTTCCAAGCTTCATCAATCTTACCATGCTTACAAAGACCACCAATCAAGGTTGTATATGTGGCAAGTGTGGATTTGAATCCTTTTTCCTTCATCGCTGAGAGGGTAGACACCGCGAGTTCAATTTTCCCAATAGCAAAATAAGCATCCATTAGCAACGTGTAAGTGACCACATCAGGATCGTGCCCATGAGCTTTCATGTTCTCAATGACTTCTAAAGCTTGCTCTACATGTCCACCTTTACACAAACCCTTGACAAAAGTATTGTAAGTAATCATATTCGGGATAAAACCAGTTTTTTGCATCTTTTGATATGTGGATATGGCTTCTTCTTTCCTTCCAGCACTGAAAAGGGCATCGATCAATGTGTTATAGATATGGTTATTGGGCCTATATCCTTTCATTACCATTTCTTTAACAAGGTTCAAAGCTTCTTCTGGCATCCCTTTCTTGCAAAGCCAATTTATGACTGTTGAGTATGTTATCACACTAGGGTTATTTCCCTTTTCCAACATCTTCTTGATAGTGGTAAGGGCGCCTTCTACATTGCCAGCCTTGAAAAGACCATCAATTAAGGTTGTATACGTGATCGTATTTGGTCTATAACCGTCCATATTCATCTCTTCCAACACTGATAATGCTTCATTTACATGCCCAATTTTGCATAACCCATTAAACAATGTATTATATGTTACAACATTAACACCATGTTTGGACTTCATCCTTTGAAAGACTTGTATCCCCATCTCGGCCCTTCCCATCTTGAAAAGGCTATCCATCAGCTTGTTTTGCATTGTAGTGTGAGGATTGATACCTTTCCCGATCATTTCATCTAAGATTTCCATGGCATTGACTACCCTTCCTTCCTTTACCAAGCCATTGATAAGTGTGCTGTAAGTGATATCATCAGGATTACACCCTTGTTCTTTCATCTTAGAAAAAACTGACATTGCTCGGTCTCCTCTACCAGCCTTGAAGATACCATCTACTAATCCGTTGTATGTTCTAATGTCTACACATGACTCTTCTTGAGTTATGATATCACTCAAAAGCTGCAATGCTTCATCAATTTTTCCCTCTCTACATAACCAGCTGATTAAGATGTTGTGAGTTACAACATCGGGTGAGGTTCCGGTTTCCTTCATAGCTTTATAAACTGAGACAGCTGTTGTGGCTTTACCTTGCCTTAAAAGACCATGAATCACGGTGTTATAAACCTTTCTCCCCGGATCACATCCGGACAATATCATCACCTCTAAGAAAGCAGCGGCTTTCTCGGATTTCTTCATCCTTACAAAGCCATATATAAGCAGCCTATATGTGACGATGTTAGGATCACATCCCATTCTTAACATATCTTCAAGAGTTTCTAGTGCCTTCGCTTCATCATCTACTTTAAGGAAACCATCTATCAAAGCATGGAAAATGTATCTATTTGGTGCACAATCTCGACTTGTCATATCATCAAGAAGAGCTCGACCTCTGTTCAATTCTCCACTTCTACATAGGGCTACAATAAGGACAGCATAGTTCATGCTATCAGGGAAGAATCCATTACTACGCATTTGATCAAAAACCACAGTAGCTTCATTAACCCGACTAGCCGAGATAAGAACGCTTATATACTCTTTATATGTGCTACATGTGGGTTTACAGTTATATTCATTTTTCATGGATTGAAATGCATAGATAGCCTCTTCAACCATGCCAGAGGAGCCATAGCATCTTATGAGAACATTGAAAGGTGTATCTGTGATGGCTAATCCCAACCTTTTCATTCTATCCACGAAATTCCATATGATTTCTCCTTCTTGTGATCTTCCAAGGATACTGATGAGACAATGGAATGTGCTTAAATCATGAGTAAAATGAGGTACCTTATCTGCCCACTCGAAAACCTGGAGAGCAAGATCAGCATTTGCTGTCATTCTTAGAATTTCACAGAAAAGCTTCGGTTGGAGAAGAGATGCGATGGAAGAGAGGGATTCTTCTAGAACAGGGTTCCATCTTGCATCTTCTTCTGAGAGCATGGATTGTATCATTTTTGCTTTGTTATTAGGCAAGAGGATCAAATTACTGTCTTTCTGATTATGATTATTAATCTCCAGATCTTTAAAAGAAGGAAAGAATAAAGCATTTTCCTCTTCACCTTCCTCTTCTTCTTGTTCTTCTTCATGTTGCAGATAGTGTTGTTGTTGGAGGTATGATCTGCAACACAGAGCACGCCTGCTATTTGGGAAGAAGACTGATGAATTACATCGAAGAAAACGAGTGGTGAATATGCTATTGAGATTGTTGCAGAACAGAGGAGAACAGGAAGAAGAAGAAGAAGAAGAATGAGGGCGGTTCCATAGCCGTGAAGTAGCTGGCAGATACATACTTGGCCAGCACTCAGAGTTCCATCTCTATCTCCATTTCTCTCTCTCTCACTCTCACTCTCCCACTCTCCCACTCTCTCTCTCTAATCCACAGAGACTGTGTATGGATAAGCAAGCAGATTTTCTGGATGTACACATGGGCCCACCTTACCTGAGATCCCAGACGCCCATCTCTTATCACAAAATATGTGCATACTGTAGCCTGTTTTGTGAGATACGAAAGATGGTAGAGATATTTCTTCTAAATATCAGCATGTAACCCCTCTTTTATTATCCGAAATGCCCCCATCAAAACTTTGTCTTTAATCAATGGATCTTCTTATGTGCTCCCCAAACAAGATTTCATAATTTACTCCTCATCATTAGGGCTTTGATTATTACACAATTCTCTTCATCCTGTAATCACATGTCGATTCCTTATTAAGTTACCCACGTGATGTGTTTTATTGAAGTCACAATTCATTTGTCAGATCTTTAATCTGACACAGCCTCAACAAGAGAAGTGGGGTCATTGCGAAAGTTTCCAAACATTTCAACTAAAGCAGATATGTGCAATGCTGCAAAGGTTCTTACCTAGTCACATGTGGAAGGCCAGTAAACTTAAGCTAAAACTAATTGATAACAAAAAGAAACATTATGTTCAAGTATTTGTAACTTTGCTTCATTCAGTTTCAATAGCATAAACTTATTTACAGCATCCAATCATAGTTCTAGCCATACGTCTCATTCGTGTCATACTCAAACGCCAATATTCGTATCATACTCATACGTGAAAAGGCTCCAAGTATGATTGAAATCCATACGCGGTACATAGATATATTATATATACATATGGTGTATATGGTGTACATAGTGTGTGTGTGTGTGTGAGGGGGAGAGAGAGAGAGAGAGAGAGAGCGTGTGTGGTCTAGAGAGAGAAGCCCTGTTTTGCATGTGTGAGGAGACAGTGATTGAGTGTATATCTAGACTCTAGAGAGAGAGAGAGAGAGAGGAGCTATGGGTTTTGTCTGTGTGAGGGAGTATGTAATATGTATATTAGATATCTAGATTTTGTAGAGAGAGAAAATCTGTCAGTTCTCGTGTGAGAGAGAGAGAGAGTGTGTGTATGTGTGTCAGATATCACTTCTATTCACAAAATATTATGAATATCAAAAATTAAAAAAACCAAAAAAAAGTCAAAAAAAAAAAAAACCAAACGAATATCGCGTATCATACGCATACGTTTGCAAACGTTCGCGTACGTCCAGTAAATTGGACGTACGCGAATATTAGGAACTATGCATCCAATAGGACGTGAAATCTTGTCAAAATAATTCTTCATAAAATGTTACCCCAGGTTAACTGAAGAAAGGGATAAAAAAAGCAACATGAATCCCCAAATAGAAAATGCAATGCCCCATTCAGGGAATCAGCTACAATACATTAATCACACAAAATGCTATTTTGATTCACTTTCACCAACTTTAACAAAAGTGTCAACTTGATTTTTTACAAAGCTGATCTAATATCAAGTTCGAATATTCCAAAGGAATCTTGCTTCCCCTCGAGCATAACTTCTTTGCATAATATCAGCCTTCCAAAGGTGTTTAAAACAGCAAATACAGAATAACTTCTAGAGTACAAGCATTTTGGATGCGTGATTTTACATCAATGAAGTACTGGAAACCTTTTCATACAACACCATGGGTGTAATTTTGTAATTGCTGCATAACTGAGGGCATTTTTTGAGCCCCCCTATGACTAGTTAAATGGAAAAAGTGGTATGTTTGAATTTTCAATGAATTACAGAGAGAACTGCCTATTTATAATAAACTCAGCATTTCTATACATGAAACCATCCTTAATGGATGCCACCAAGCCAAAAAACAAATCCAGGTTTCAAAACAGATTACGAAGCTGTTGGTTTTCCCTCCTGAGAGCCTGAATTTCATCTATCATTTCTGCCTGTTTTGCTTGAAAACCATCCATCATACCCACCATTTCTGTCTGCAAGATACAAATACAAATCCATTGATATTAGAACAGTTAAATCTTCAGCTGAGATACATTTGTCTCCTTGTCAGACATTTGGGCATCGATTTCAGAAACTAAAAAAACCTGTAGGATGTGGAATTGTCGTAAGAGCTCCAAATGAAGATTCTGCACATCATCGTGTATTGCCTTCTGAACAGCCCCAAGACTCTCTTCCAGGGTGCGTTGCACCAATTGAAGAGCAAAGGAAGGCGGTCCTTGATGTGTGTTGTCTTGTTGAGTTCTGGATGCAAGAAGATTCGCATTACCCTGTAATCAAGTTATGTCAAGAAGTTCATAGGAAGTTAACATTCAGGAATCCGAAGAAAAGCATGGGAGGCAAATTTAACAACTTCAAGTAAGCAATCAAGGTACATACATTTAAAGAACCTGATGCCATTGGTGTTAGCATTCCTCCATCAGACCTTAATCCATGACCATTTTCCCCTTCCTTCCTCCCGTCCAATATCCGCTCCGCTACATTGTGATCATCAACATTTTCAGAGCTTATCTTCTTCTGCCTTGGAGAGCCTCCACTCGATATCGGTGTTTCAATACTACTTGAAAGGATATTACGAGACATATGATGAGACTTATCAGAGTATGACATTAACTTTCGGCTTGGCGCTGTTACTGTTGACTCAGACATATTGTCCAGGCTCATACTCGCACTACCTGTATTAAATATTCCTTTCATCATTCACTCATGAATCAAAACATTTCTTCAACTTCCAATATGAATGCAAAAGTTCTACCTCCAAGATTTAATCCATCGGAAGCCAGACTAGAGAACGTATCACCTGGACTTGACAAGGATGCACGAGTAGATAGACCATTGGATGTTGAAACTAAACTACGTGAAGCAAATCTTGACACTGTATGGGTTCGAACAGTTACTTTCTCAGCGACATCACCACCTCCCCATGCCTCAGGTGGTGTAACGGATGGAGACCTATCTCCCTTCGGAGACTTGAGAGAAACAGGAGTACTTATCAATGGCGGTATCGGAAAGGGCTCTGCCTGCATATCCTCCTGACAAATGTTTTAAACATGTCACTACTGCATTTCTGTATATTGTTCAAATGCTACAAAGAGACAGTGTGAACATAATCATCTTTCAAGCTTTCAAACCTGGAAAGACGCACTTGCAGGTGATTGACTATCATCCTTAAGCTCATCTATGGATGGAAACCGTCGAATGCCACCAGGTGGAGCCGCTCCCCATGCCATCTTACGATCTCCACCAAAATCTTTTCTCAAATCATCATTTGAGTTCCAAAAGTTGGAAACGGAAGGGGTTATGGGTTGAACATCCACCAGTGGAGAGAAAACCTCCATGTCATCCTTAATAATGTAGGAGTTCCGAGGCGTCTGCAGTCGGGAGAAGGTGGCTTTACCTAATGGTTGGTTGACAGAAGAAGACAAGAAACTGGTTTCCTCACTACTGGAGTTGGATCCTAAAGTTCCAGACCCAATGGAAGAATTCATCCCTGCTGATGCAGAATTATCTGATGCTGAGCGACCTGATGGCTTGACTGGAAAAGATGAGAGGGCAGTGCGACCGGAAGCACTTGTTGATGGTGGCAGAGGATCTGGCATAAGAACAGAATCTTCGCCTGTAACGCCCAAAAGAGCCACTTCCAAACTGCAACTTGCTTCATTCACAGATATGGGATTGGATCGTTGCCAGCAAAGACTTGTGACTGCCTGATACATATCCAATCATGCAATGATTAAAACAACTCTACAGCAGGCATGCGTACATATACCTGCAAAGGACTTTAAACTTACATTTTCAAACATTTTGACTTCCCATGTGAGCTGAATACAGGAACTCCATAATTCAAACACAAAATACAAACTTCCAGGTTCTCTGGCCATTCTAGCTACACAGAAGAAGTGTGGCAAGTATGGAGAAGGACCAATATGTATTTCCCACTTTTATCGACACTAGGTTCACAATCAGGCTTGCATTATTTGATGCTTCATACATAACTGTAGCTGTTCTATCTATACAGGAAAAAAACTAAGGAAAAAGATAATGTGCATTTTCCAGTTCTCTCGATGCTCTTAATGCCTATCTCAACATGAGGTCCACTAGAAACAATGGGAAACATTGTATAATTTAATGCTACATGCTTCCTGTACTTTACTCTAAAGCATTTAAAACTTCTATGATACAACATTTCACATAATGAACATAAATGTGCTTACTATCAATAGACATTATCATGCTCTTCATTTCCAGAAAGGTGTAAATTATGCTATCCTTGACTCAGTAATTTCTAATCTTTAACACCCATCTACACATCACATTATGGTTACTCTCAAAAGGACTTAAGTTTATTCACATTGCACATGCACTTTGAGATATGTTTCTTGGTATGATTGCCAGAGCCTACTTATTTTATGCTCCTTGCTAATCCAGTTCAACATGAAAACTACAGTTTTTATTTGACAAAATCATAATTGATAAAAAATAAATGACAGTTTAGTTCCTAGATTTACCTCAGATGAACCATAGGCACGAAGAATTGTAAAAGGCTGAGGCTTTCCACGAACATCATAGAAGACAACACGACCACTGTTTGTTCCAGCAGCTAAAACTAGTCCATCATCTTTGAAGGCTAAAGAAGAAAATGGTGCCTCAGATGGGATACAATGTACAGGTTTTCTCATTCCAGGGTCAAATGTGTACAGTTTTTTGTCTAAGCCAACACTGATAATCATCTGCAACTCAATATACATCAGTTTAACTACGTCCAATTACATTCCAACCTTTTACTTAATATACATCAATTTCTATTGTATTAGTCTATAGGGCATACTTAGAGAATAACCTTATCATTACAGGGGGAAAATGTTACGCCTGTAGTAGGTGCTGAATGTTGTTTAATCCATGATACCTGAAGGTAGACATTTGGAGGACATTAAACATAAACATTTTTAGTGACAATTATTAGGAACTTGAATGTAGTGCATTAAAATCTTCCATCATCATTATGGACAGAGGTCGCTAAATAAATAACATTTTGCCATATCAATCCACCATTAGCAATGGAAGGATTCATCAAAATGCATGATGTGGAGGATGATAAACAATGGAGATGTATCCTCATTGATATCTGCTCCTGTAAAGACAACAGACTACAAAAAAGATTAATACCTTAGAACTCCGTCCAGTGGTATCCCAAAGATGTATAGAGCCATCATCTCCAGCTGTCACTAAAAGATGTCTGCTCAATCTTGAAGAATCCAGCACTCTCAAAACCTATATCCAGTAAACTGTATGAAATTAGCACCTCATGCAGATGTTCCACCATGTATTGTGCCTTCAAGTTAACCAGTGGCTCATGTTAATTATGGCTTCCAACATTCACCTGACCCTGAGGATCTTTTAATTCTGCAGCCCGGGTTCCTGACGCAAGATTGTGTAGAATCAAATCTCCTTTAACGCTAATGGAAGCTAGATGCTCATCTTTATTGTTATAAATTACACCTGTAATTGTGTCAGTGTGTCCTTTCAGCCACTTTATGCAACGTTTCCGTTGCATGTCCCATATTCTGACCACCTTCCCAGTACCACCTGAAGAAAGATATCTTGAACCCTTTGAACTAAAGCTGATAGCTAAAATAGACTCCTGCATAACAATAATTAATCTGCATAAGGTATCACCATAAATATGTTGAATTGGTCGGTTTATACTACTTTTAGAACAATAAGATGGCTAAAATTACAATATGGACAAATAAGATAAGAAAAAATGAATCAGCAGAATGCAGAATTCAATAAGCCCTTGTGTCACATATGTTTTATTTGCAATGCTGTCATTACTTGAATACATAAATTCCACTTCAAATCATGCCTACCTGAGTTTGTACAAGCCTTTCCGTCTTGGTATGCTTTACTCTCATAATGTGTTAGCCGTCTCTTGTGCTTTACAATTATTTCGTTAGTGATCAGCTGTCTTGTTTTTTTCCATATTGACCATTCTATTTCCATTTTGTGAGCTCTATCCCCTCACTTCAATCCATTGAGCACTCATGATATGGTATCAAGGCCTACCTTATTGTTCATTTCAAGTCAGGGGTTTTACCTATGTTTTACGATTTTCCAAACATCATTCAATACTAAAGATTGTAGCATTCGGCCACCTTGTCTTGATTTCAGCATGAGCACAGCTAGCCTATTCACTCCTATTGACCTAGATTTCCTTAATTGCTATCTTCAATTTCAGCATGAGCACAGCCCGCTGGTTCAGTCCCATCTACATAGATTTTCTTCCTTGCACAATGAATTCTAATACAGCCCATACTCCTCGGTCACAGATGAGAGAAAAATATCAGATAAAACGATCTTGACTAGAACTGGTGTGATGCTTTAGTGGAGCCGAAGCATTGTTATTGCTCACTGCCTTGCTCCACCCATGGAAAATTGCTGATATTGGCATTGTTTTCGCAGTGAATTGAAAACTTGTTAACACAGCCTCTATGTTGAAGAAAAATTGTTCTAATTATGCATTCAAATTTCCAAGCTTCCTCATTCGAAGATATTGATAGAAATGAACGGTCATCAGAAGCTGACTTGGAAGCTGGTTTCATGACCCAAATGAAATCCAAAATCATATGGTTTCTCTACACGCATTTTACATTTCAGTTCTATCTGTGTATTAATTATTTCTGTCATAGACATGGTATATAACAAGCACAAGAGATTTTACTTTATTTTTTTCAATTGTGCACACTTGGCTTGCCCTTATTGCAGCAAGTCGAATCTATCCAATAGCATGTATGCCTCATCTGACCACATTGTCAAGCATGAAAGATGCAAGAAAATAGTGACCCTAGTAGTTTGTGATTATAGCTGACAGAAACAGTCAGAAACTTTCTTCATTTCTAAAATTAGGGAAACAGTATTTCCGGTTTTAATTTATTTTTTATGTCAAATTCAAAGCACCATGTGATCCTCTCGGGAACAGTTACATCCTATCAAACTAGGTAGTTAATTATAGTAAACAAGAGCCAAGTGCATTCATTAATTAATGAAGAGATTCAGGAAAGTCATTTGCACTCACATTAATATTGTCTCCAGTGTCACTACCAGAATGTGAAATGGACCCAAGGTTTTGACCATTTTTCATCCACAAAGAGATTTTCCGGTCCTCACCAGCACTGGCAACAACAATATCTACATATACATATAGCAAAGTTACTAATACTTTGTTAAAATACTAGAGAAATTACAAACATCCCAGGTAGTAGAATAGGGAGCATAGTTAATCTTTGATATACCAAAAGCACTAAAAAAATCTCACGCAAAAACAAAGTAGTATGGTAGAGATAAAAACAACAGTATCTGTACATCAATAGACCAGAATCCTATGGAACTTTGTGGAACTTTGTTCAATTAAACAGCTAAACAAATCTCAGACAGAAAGACAGCACAAGAGCAAAGAGAACAAAATTAAAACTGAAGATTGAAAAGGAAAAGAGGCGCGTACTTGTGTGATTCCATTTAACAGTGTTAACTTGAGAGCCAGGAGATGGTGAATATTGACAAGAACAAGGATCTCCTGTCTCTACCGAAACGTCAAAAAGCTTAACTGTGTCTCCCCCACAGGCAGAGATGAGGCATTGTCCAAAACTCATCCTGGATCACTAATCTCAGAGGGAAAGAATGCGGTTCCGAAGAAGAGGCTATGGCGGATCTGAACAGACGATCCAAATCTTTCCGCTAAGCGAGGGAAAACCAAACGACAATGTTGGGATCCTCCTCCTCCTCCTCCTCCTCCTGCTCTCAAGGGCAGGTCATCCTCTTTCCTTCCTTGCTCTGCTTTTCTTTGCTTTCTTGAGTTCGTGGAAAAGGATTTCTACTGCTTCGACCTTCTCCCTCCTGCGCCAAAGGATGTCTTCTTCTTTTCTGCGTCTGCGTCTGCGTCTGCGTCTGCGTCTGCGCGTGAAGGCGGGGGGGGAAGCTTCAGAAGGAAGCCATTGGTTTAAAATTTGTCCTTGCCATCATCATGCCCATGCCCATATGTATATGTCCATGCCATCTTCATGCCCATGTCCATGCCAATCCACATGCACATGTGCATGCCATCATCATGCCCATGCCCATGCACATACCCATGTCGATGCCATCATCGTGCCCATCCATGCACATGCACATGCACATGCCCATGACATACCCTGCCCATGTACGTACCCATGTCCATGCCATCATCATGCCCATCCATGCACATCCACATGCCCATGCACATACCCATGTCCATGCCATCATCCCTCCCGCATAGTAATAAAGAGGCTTGGTGAGGAAATCACGGTCACGAAGGACGGTGTAGGCTGCACATTCCGAAGGGCGCGTGTGAACTGCACCGTCAGATCCTTATCCACACAAAAAAAGTGTGTGTGTACGTAATTTACCCGACTCTGTCCAGCCTCAGTCACATCGAACCCAAGCTAATGAAATTTCTAACCCGGCTCTTTCCAACCTTTATCACGTCTAACCTGGGCCAATAAAATTTAGGGAAAAGTACTAGGATACCCCTGGAAGTTCATCTATTTACCAAAATGCCCCTGGAAGTTCCAAATTTACCAAACTACCCCTATGTCCAAAAAATTACACTTTATAAAGTAATTATACACTCAAATCTTTGGTAAATAGGGCTAGTTCGGGTTCATTTCTTCCATCTTTGGTAAATTGGGCGTGTAGATTTGAGTGTATAATTACTTTAAAGAGTGTAATTTTTTGGATATAGGGGTAGTTTGGTAGATTTGGAACTTAACGGGGCATTCTGGTAAATAGACAAACTTCCAGGGGTATCTTGGTACTTTTCCCTAAAATTTATAATTGGACGGATAAATTTGCATCCAGGGGTATCTTGGTACTTTTCCATCTAACTTGGTGAACTAAGAAAAAAGTGATGAGAGAGAGAGAGAGAGAAATAGTGCCCAGATGGATGTAGGTCAGTTGGTAAGGTTGCCCAATGGAGACCAGGTGGTCATGGGTTCAACCCCTACATTCCACAGTGGCATCTAGTGAAATAGAGATATATATGAAGTATATAATAGAGAGGTGAGGAAATTGGGTTTCGAACCCAAGACACAGTGCTTGTAGTGTTATCGACTTACCACTGGGGTAAGCTAATTACGATAAAAAAAGAGAGAGAAATAGTAGCGATTATGGATGGTGGTGTTTTTTTGTTTCGTTTCTGTCAGTAGCAAAAAAATGATCGTCATGTGGCAAGTGGTATTTGTGTAGTTTTTCTTCGAATCCATGAATGGAAAAAGATTATATGTTGTGCCCCTAGATTTTGGGTGTCTTGAAAACCACAAAAACACGGTTGGAAACAAGAGAATTGAGACAAAAAGAAGATGATTCTTTATCAAGTGAGAGAGGTACAAGTTTACAACCATCCCACCATTGGGACAAAAACACAAAAGAGGGACTTGAGAGAGAGAGAGAGAGAGAGAGAGAGAGAGAGAGAGAGAGAGAGAGAGAGAGAGAGATTCTATTATCGTCTTCAGAGGTCAAATATGACCTATGAGACCAAAAATATTACATTTCACGTGATACATGTCAAAGTGAGTAGCAAGTCTCGATGTTCGAGAACTTTACCAATGAATGTTGCAATCGAGAGTGCACATTGTGGTTGTGAGAGAAATTCATGCAAAGATTGGTCTTGGTCGAAGATGTGTGGAAAGTTGGTCGAATATGATCAAAGGTAGAGCATTGTATCAAAGTGTGATACGTAGACTCTCAGACTTGTTTAGGGCAAAGTGTGCGTAGTCAACCATTCTCATCGCTTGTGCCCCAACGCCCTATCTCACATCGCAATGCATGTAAGCTAAGTCTCATAGAAGCAATGGTTCGAATGGTAGAGAGAGAGAGTGTGTGTGTTGAGTGACAAGCTCAACATTGAGTGCGTAATACGATACGTAATCCAGTGCGTAGACTGGGTGCGTAAAACAATACGCATAACATGGCCGTATCGGTGCGTAAACCTCGTAAGGAATAATTTTGGGAGTTAGTGTAGTAGGCTCATTTATGAGCATTCAAGAACTGTCAGTACTTGTGTCAGCCCAATTGTCAGGGCTTGTATAAAAGGTGCTCACTGAGCACGATGTATAGAGAGAGAGTCATTATTTTGAATTGGAGTTTTTCTGTTGTCTGCTCTCTCTCTCTTTGTCTCTCCATCTCCATCTTTGCGTTTCATGTGTTTTATCAAACTGTCTTATTCCTTCGAACTGTGTACTCTATGTTTACGCACATGCTTCCGCACAACGTATTCTTTTACATGGTATCAGAGCGCGAGGGTTGAAGTCCTCTGCAGCCGACAATCGAAAGCTTGCGACAAAACAGAGTTGAAGTTGTTCTTTGTGTTTTTTCGGAAAAGAAAAAGACAGCAAATATGGACAGAGGAATGGCTAGCTCGCTCCCGGCGGAGAAGCTCGACAAATCCAACTATGCATCTTGGTCGTACAAGATGCACCAATACCAGCTTGGGCACAATTACTGGAGTTATGTCGACGGAGCTAACGACACAACACCTGATGCGGCACACAAGGACTTTCTAGTGTGGGAACAAGCAACAAGCAGAGTGATGTACTGCTTTGTGTCCAGTGTTGGAGATCAGTTGCGGAGCCATATCCGAGACGCCAAGATGCCAAAGGAAGTTGGGGGAAACTTGAAGAAGGTCTTCGCCGCAAGCACTGCAGCCTGGAAGCTGCAACTCCGACAAGAGTTGAGCAATGTCTGACAGAAGGACATGTCGGTGGCTGATTACACGGCCCTTGTGACTCACTTGCCTCTATCAATGTTTCTGTGGAGGAAGATGAGATGGTATAGATCTGTCTTGGGGGCCTGACATCTAAGTTCGGAGCATTCCGAATGGTGGTCTGCACGAGGGAGAATACGCCTTCGTTTTTTGAGCTTCAGTGCTCCCGGTGGAGAAGCTCGACAGATCCAACTACGCATCTTGGTCGTACAAGATGCACCAATACCAGCTTGGGCACAATTACTAGAGTTATGTCGACGAAGCTAACGACACAGCACCTGATGCGGCACACAAGGACTTTCTAGTGTGGGAACAAGCAACAAGCAGAGTGATGTACTGCTTTGCGTCCAGTGTCGGAGATCAGCTGCGGAACCATATCCGAGACGCCAAGATGCCAAAGGAAGCTTGGGGAAACTTGAAGAAGGTCTTCGCCGCAAGCACTGCAACCCGGAAGCTGCAACTCCAACTAGAGTTGAGCAATGTCTGAGAGAAGGACATGTCGGTGGTTGATTACACGGCCTCTGTGACTCACTTGTCTCTATCAATGTTTCTGTGGAGGAAGATGAGATGGTATAGATCTGTCTTGGGGGCCTGGCGTCTGCACGAGGGAGAATACACCTTCGTATTTTGAGCTTCAGTGAATGTTGCTCGTAGAAGAAAACCACGCGGGTGCATCGATGAGTGCGCACGCTAATGGCAAGATGCTCTACACGAAGGATGATAGGCCTCGTGGTCGTGGTGGATGAGGCGGATCGGCGCGCAATGGAGGCAGCCGACAAGAGCAGAACAGGCGGCATGGTCGAAACGCTGACAACGATTCCGGACCCTCCACAAGCAGGGGGAGTCATGGTAGCACCAGAAGTCGGCAAGAGAAGGCTGTGTCTGAATGCTGGTACTATGGCAAGAAAGGCCACAAGGAGAGCGAGTGCTGGAAGAAACAAGCTGATTCGGACAAAGCGGGATCGAGCGGAAGAGATGCAAGAAGGCGTCAAAAGTCGCACTACGCTGAGGGCTCCAAACGAGTCGAGAATGGATCGGGCCCTGCCTTTGTAATGAAGCACAAGGCCAATTCAATGGTCATGAACACCTCGAAATCGAGCGAGGTGTGGTATGTTGATTCTAGAGCGTCAAATCATATAACAAGTCACGAGCAATGGTTCTCGTACTTGGAGAAACCGGAATCGCAAGGAGTGGTTGAAACGGGAGACGACACTCCGCATACCATCAAACATGTCGGCGAAGTTCCCCTCAACCACGTCGGGCAAAAAGGGAAACTTATGAACATGTTGCACGTCCCGACAATAACGAAGAAGTTAGTGTCGGTTGGTCAGATCGTCGACCAAGGGATGCATGTTCGATTCACGCATCTCGGTTGCTTCATTGAAGAAGAAGGTAAAGTGATCGCGCAAGGGCGCCGTGAAGGGAGGATGTTTGTCCGCGAAACCAACAATGTTGGCACCGCTATGTTTGCGAAAGGGCAGAAGGTCGAGTCGGACATCGACCTGTGGCACAAACGGTTCAGCCATGTAAATTTCCCACGGCTTTGTGAGATGTAGACAAAGAACATTGTTTTCGGCTTGCCGAAATTTTGGGGCCGGAATGGTCAAGTTTGCGAAGCCTGTCAGATGGGAAAACAATGCCGACTTCCATTCCCCAACGAGCGTAATCATAGTCGAAATCCGCTCGATTTAATCCATTTGGATGTGTGGGGACCGACACAGAACGTGAGTCTTGGTGGAAGCCGTTACTTTGTAACCTTCATCAACGACTTCACTCGGCACACGTGGGCATGCACAATCGCGAAGAAGAGTGAAGTCTTCGCGTGTTTCTTGAAGGTGAAGAGTCTTGCGGAAAGGGAAACGAGGCGTAAGATCAAATGCCTACGGTCTGATGGCGGGAAGGAGTACTTCTCTGACCAGTTCACAAGTTAGCTACAGAAGGAGGGAATTCAACGTGAATTCTCATGTAGATATACGCCGGAGCAGAATGGTGTAGCCGAAAGGAAGAATTAGATGATTGAAGAAGCGGCCAGGGCAATGCTTGAAGAGAAGCATATGTCGAAATTCTATTGGGCTGAAGCCGTGAAGACGGCTGTCTACTTGGAGAATTAGACTTCTGCTAATGGAGAAGTGTCGCCACAAGAGCTATATCTCAGAAAGAAGCCGAACATGGCACATTTGAGGATTTTCGGCAGCATCGCGTATGTGCACATGCCGAAGGAGAAAAGGAGGAAGCTGGATGCCAAAGCCGAGAAATGTATCTTGGTCGGCTATTCAGACGAGCAGAAGGGGTATAAGTGTTACAACCCCCGAATGAAGGAAGTATGCGTAAGCCGAGATGTCGTGTTCGACGAGTCCGCTTCGTGGTACTTGCCTTCACCTCCAACTCCTCATGACTCCATTCCAAATTTTGAGGACGACGTTAGCGAGGCCGAAATGCCTCCGCACGATGAAGAAATCGGAGCTCTGAGAGAGAGTCCGATCTCATTTCGGCTAAGCAGGCCGAACGAGGGGTTAGGCCGAGATGACCAACTAGATGATGAGACGGTGAGTAGTGGAGACTCGGCCGTGATGTCCCCGCGTAAAGAACCGAGGAGATTGTTTACACGCAAGGAGAAGGGGAAGAAGAAGACGTCGGAATACGATTTTGGTAGTGTCGAGTCAGTTCGAAGCGAATTTGACCTTGAGCCAATCGGAAAGGAACCTCTACGAAAGAGGTTGAAATTGGCTGAAAAGGCCGTTAAATCGGGTAATCACGATTTACGCCAATCTACCCGCAAAAAGAACCCCGTAAAGAGGTACGGGTATAATGAATACATGGCTCACCATTATGCGTATATGACGTGAGTGGCGGAAGTGCGTGAGCCGGAGAGCTACACAGAAGCGGCGAAATACGCAAATTGGCGTCCCACGATGGAGGAAGAGATGCGCGCCTTAACGCAGAACGAGACATGGGACCTGGTTGACACACCGAAGGGTGTGAAGCCGATTGGCTGCCAGTGGGTGTATAAAGTGAAATACAACACAAATAGCTCCGTCAACCGCTACAAGGCTCGTTTAGTAGTTAAAGGCTACACGCAGAAGCAAGGCGTGGACTATGATGAGACCTTCGTGCCTGTTGCGAAGATGACTATTGTGCGAGTCCTGCTAGCCGTAGCAGCGGCAAAGGGGTGGCACTTACATTAGATGGATGTAAAGAATGTGTTCCTATAAGGCGATCTTGAGGAACAGGTGTACATGGTACAACCCCCCGGATTTCTATCCGAACAAAACACCTCGGCAGTTTGCTGATTGAAGAAGTCCTTATACACTAAAGCAAGCCCCGCGAGATTGGAACGCAAAGATTACGCAACAGTTGTGTAGGATGGGGTTTGTGCCGTCGAAATTAGACTCTTCTCTATTTGTTTGGCAAGGTCAATATGGACCAATCAACCTGCTCTTGTATGTTGACGATTTAGTCATCGTCGGTGCCAACCTTGATGAAATCTGCCGCGTTGTCGTGAAGATTTTCGGCAATAGTGTGAAAATCCCATAAAACGTACAAAATCGAGTATGAATCATGTAATACAATAATTGTGAAGATAACATTTTTAATATCTAAGTACAAAATGATGGAGGTTTCGAATGCACTTTATTACACGAGAAATGGACAACTAAATGTCAAGATATGAGGGTATAAAGTTTGTGAAAAGAAAAGAGAAAATTGTGAGATATCCCACATAGGCACGACAAATACGGCTCTCATCATATATAAGGTGGAGCAAAAGATATTATCTTTGTGTCTATGTGTGGAGCATAGAGAGTTCAAGGTAACTTGAACTTAGAATGGAGGTGGCGAGGTACTCGAAAAGGGTTTTGGCCAACCAAAACCGGACCGGCGATGGAGCCGGTGATCCGACGGCATCCGACCGGTATCCGGCGGCGGCATGCGGCACCGGTATCCGGCGACGGCATCCGGCGAACCGGCGACTAGATAAAATAAATATATAAAAATATATACATATTTAGGAGGGCAAGTATGGATTTGAACCTTGCACCTCCAAGTTAGGAGTCAAATGGCTTACCATTAAGCCATAGTATTTAGTTGAAATTATATTTCTATCATTGTACTTTTACATGTAAATTCTCATCCATGAGTGCTAAAATGAGTGACATGGTTAGCATGCACCACATGTAATACTTAAGCGCCAAATGGCAAACATGCAATTTATGCATGTCTTGTACCCTGACATGCATCATATGCATGAGAGCATCTATAAAAGAGGGAAGGGGGAGGAGAAAAACACGGTTTTTTTTATGAAAATTAAGAACAAGAAATTCGTTATCAAATCAATTGTGTAATCTCATCTTCTCTCTTTCCCAATCTATCTTAAGTGCTTTCTCGCCAAAGCTTGTATCGACTCTAAATCCTTCTGGTCCAGAACCCCGGCGGTTCCGCCTCACGATCCGCGCGTAGTGATGGATCTTCACGACATAATAAAGTGGTGAACCTGACGTGAAAGAGGCGGTAGGAAGGATCAAGTCGAGATTAATACTTGGAGATGGCGTCCTCAAGCAACCAAGCAGGAGAGCTCGAAAGGATGATGCTAGTCGTCGAGCAAATGATGAGATCTCGGGACAACGACGCGAGCGTGGAGAAGGCTGTCGATCGTGTCGTAGAGCTCGAGGGCCAATTCGATGGAAGGAACGTTACGAAGTTCCTTGATGCATATAAGAGGGAGATGAATCAAAGGGACGTGTCCGAGGCACGTCAAATCGCAAGCTTCAAGAGAGTTGTCGCCAACAACATCCAAAGACGCGTCATCGAGCTTCAAGAAGGAAAGACAACAGGGTCCGAGTTCGAGAAAACGATACTAGCGGAGTTCGTGACTGAAGACTCAACGAGGATGACTCGACATGCCCTGATGAAGTGGATAGAGAAGAAGAATAAGAAGATGAGCGTCTCGAGGGTGTACGACGAATTCGACCAGATGTTTAGTCGTCTCCCCAATACGGACCAAGTATTGCTTGAAGAGGACAAGACTTTGTACTTCTTGAAGGCCGTGGACATAAAGGATAGACGGGAGTTGGGGACTCTTCTTGAAGATGATACCCAAGCAAATGGGCTCGTAGCGGACTGGATCGCGGTGAAGCGGGCATGCAATAGGCTCGACAAGCGTCGCCAATGGGTTGATGACACCGACTTGATGGGATCGACTACCACGGAGAAAGCAAGACCGCCGAAAGTAGCTGAGCCGCCGAGACAAAGTAACATGGAAGAAAAGAAGATTGATGACGACATCATTGAAGAGCTAGCGAAGAAGTTCGAGAAGGTCACGCTAGCCAACATGAATCGTCGGGGCCCTAAAGGAAAAGAACCCTTTAGATGCGTGTGGTGCGATAGCATGGACCACATGAGAAGGGATTGTACGAGCCTTCGAGAGGCGATTCGATAAAATATCGTATACATAGAGGACAACATGATCTGCTCAAGCGAGACTAGAAGACCCCTACGGGTGAATTTCGGAAGAGGAGGAATGAAGAAATCTATGGAGGATGCCGATGCGACTCATGTGGATGCGATGCACTATGCTGCGTCGGCCGGAATAAGAGTCGGGAAAGACAAGACTGAAGCTGCTAGAGCGGGAGCAAAGTTTTGGACTTCCGTTCTCGAATATGAGAAGAAGGGTAAAGTCACATCGAACGAGGTAGAGCTTGCGGACCGAAGCGTGCAAAACATAACCGGGTGGTCGGATCCGGTGGACGACAACACCATACTTGCAGAGGTGATGTGCGACAACCACGAGGTGTTCGTCGAAGAAAAGAGAAAGAGAATAGAAGAGCAAGGGCCATCAAAAAGACATGAAACAAGGAACGCGAAAAAGAAGGACGATGCGGAGACGAGTCGACCTTTACAAACGGAGGAATGAGAATCAAGCCGAAAAGGGGAGCCGAGCATACGAGTTGAAGAAACGGTTCGGCCCGTGAAGGTTGGTGTCGAAGACCCCGCTCGGAGGACAAGGACCATACCTACCTATAAGCTAAGGTCGGACATAGAGCAGACGACGGACCTAAAGAAGATTCTCGAAGAAAGAGTTCTTGATAGCCACGTAACTTTGTCCTTGAGGGAATTGCTTGGCATTACGAAGAAGGAGTTCCATGACACGATCGTGGACCTTGTAAAGAGAAAGAGACAACAATCGGACGAGGAAGAAGACAAGCCGCAAAAAGCAAAAACGAATGCCATAACGATGGCAAGAGACGAAATCGATGAAGATATGGTGGACAGCCACTACACTCGACCTCATTGGGCACGAGCGACAACGGAGACGCCGGTGAAGATCGGGGAGAAGAAAGAGACCGTCGTAGCCTTGATCGACCACGGCTCGGAGATCAACCTCATGTCAACCGACTTCTACAAAAAGGGAAGATGGCCAATCAATACAAACCACGGATGAAAGATTCGCACGGCAACAAAGTCTACGGAGGACTTGTACGGAGCTTGTCCCAATGTCAAAGTCACGATCGGGGATGTGGAGATGGATCAACACTTCTTCGTACAAGAATCGGCGTCGCATCCTGTCATCCTAGGGCAACCTTATATCACATCATCTCGGATGGAGACCAAAGTGTTCGATAATGGAGCAGCCTTCGCACGAATAAAGAGTCTTGACAACCAAAGATCGGTCCAATTCCTAACAGTGCGAGCCAATCATGAAAGGAATTGAGATAGTCTCGGAGGCGAATCCTCGGATTTTTAGAGTGGACTATTGAAGCATGGGGCACAAATAGTCCGAGCAATCACAAGACCCCACAAGAAAGAAGAGTGCGTGGATTGCAAGGAGAAGCAACATGTGTCACACCTAGTGGCGCATGTAAACTAGTATTACCCGACAAGAAGCACAAGCGCCGGATACAAGAATTCGAGAAGATGCTGAAAGAAGAGAATATAATAGAAGAAGGGGAGTTCGTGACTCATATTATGGAAGAAGCCTCATTTAACGACACCATCGGCGAAATCGAGGACGTCGTGGACTTGAGCTATCTTCACAACCAATGCGTGATTTCGGTTAACTCCGTCAACATGTACGCTATCATCGATGAATACCGTCGTGGCATCTCGATGAAGGAAGCTGACATCAACACGAAATATAAAACGGTGGATAAGAAGATCAAGCCAGTTGCGGTTCCGCTACCGGAAGATAGCTGGCAAAAGATGAAGGAAGTCACTAACGATCCAAGCTTAAGAGATCCGAAGAAGATAGGTCATGACTTCACCAAAGAGACGAAGGGGAAGCTACGAGTTGGAAAGGAGGATTTCCTTCACCCTGAAGAGGAGCGAATGTTTCGCGATATGCAAGAGAGACATGGGAAGGCTTTCGCATTCTTCCCACGAGAAATCGGATGCGCCGACCCAAAGGTTATAGAGCCAATGGTGATCTTCACGGTGCCTCATGTGCCTTGGAATTTGAAACCGATACCGGTTCCGAGAGCACACCTTCCGAAGCTGATCGAGCTCTTAAAGGAGAAGGTGAGTATGGGAATTCTAGAACCGTCGAATGCTCCTTATTCCAATAGGTGGTTCACGGTGCCGAAGAAGAATGGATCATTGCGATTCATCCAAGATCTTCAACCCGTCAACAAGGTGACAATTCGAAATGCCGGAATCGGTCCGAGCGTGGACGAATTTGCCGAAGCGTTTGCAGGCCAGTCCATCTACTCCATTGGCAATCTCTACTCCGGATATGACCAATTCCAGTTGGCGATCGACAATCGGGACATTACAACCATGAGGACTCCGATCGGGCTTGTGCGGATGTGTACCTTACCCCAAGGCGCAACGAACTCGGTGGCTCATATGGTGAATGCCATGAATAAAGTCTTGAAGGATTGCATTCCGGACATCACGATGCCATTCTTGGATGATATTCCGATAAAAGGATGTTCGGATGAGGAGAAAGATGAATCGAAAGATAAGGAAGGTTGTAGAAAGTTCGTTGCGGATCATATGAAAGATTGCGCGAAGGTGCTTCAAAGGCTCAAAGATGCGAATTTGACATTTTCGGGAGAAAAATCCTCATTCGGGCAACCAGAGATCTTGGTGGTAGGTCACTTGTGTGGAGCATACGGCCGGAGGCCCTCGCCATCCAAAGTGAACGCAATCCAAGACATGAAAGAAGAATGCGAAAACCAAACGGAGGTTCGAAGGTTCCTTGGAGCGTGCGCGTTTTATCATATATGGATTCCTCACTACGCTCATGTCGCCGAACCGTTATATGGACTACTAAAGAAAAGAATAAAGTTCGAATGGCGAGACGAGCACACAGAGGCGATGCGAAGATTAAAGAAACTGCTTCTTGAAGCTCCGGCACTAAGGAAGGCCGACTATGCCGAAGGGAAACCAATTTATGTGACCGTAGATACGAGCCCAACCGGAATCGGGTGGGTCATCAATCAAGAAGGTGAAGATAATGCGCGATATGCCGTCCGGTTCGGAGCAAAGGTTCTCAGCGAACGACAACAAAGATATGCCCAAGTCAAGCGGGAACTTTGGGGTATTGTGTCGGCAGTGAAGATGGACAAAGATTACTTGATCGGATCAGAAGTGATAATAGAGACAGATTGTCTCCCAATTCTCGGAATGGTCTCAGGATGTGCGACCCCAGATCTTGCTATGCTAAGGTGGATCGCCTACATCAAGTCTTTAAACCCAGAGATCCGTCACATCGCAGGGAAGAAGAACGCCAAGGCTGACATGCTGTCGAGGGCAAGATTTTCAAATGGAAGTAACATGGTTTCGGAAGATGAAGATGTCGCCCTCGACTTCTTCAAGATGGCTCGATTGTCGGCGGAAGACCAGGACACACAAACCCTCCACGCCTTCAACGAGAACGAGTACGAAGGAGAATGGTTACTCATCGGTAGATTCCTAAGAACATTGACGACAGATGCTTCGTTGACAAAGGAGGAGGCCCTACGAATCCGAAAGAAAGCTTACCGATACTTCTTGAAGGGAGGATTCCTTTGGCGACATCCAAAAAGAAGGACAGGAATACCACGTCGAGTGGTGGTAAAGAAAGAAGAGCAAGAGACGCTGATGACCGAATTCCACGAGAGTGCTTGGGCAGGTCATAGAGGAACATGGGCGACGTTCGAAAAGTTGAAGGAGAAGTACTGGTGGCCAAGCATGTACAAAGATGTACTCCATTTCGTGTCCACATGCGAAACTTGCCAAGTATATTCAAATATACGTCATCGTGATGAGTTAAAGCCGACATACCCACTCACCATTCACTTCAAATGGATGGTGGATCTGGTCTCGATGCCAATGGGAGTGGGACAAATGAAGTACTTAGCGCTCGCAAGGGAAGACTTGACAAATCAAGTGGAAGGACGAGCCTTGACAAATAAGACGACTTCAGCCGTTTGTAAATTTTTACTTGAAGATGTTGTTTGCCGATATGGATGTGTAGGGAAGATAGTGGCCGACCGAGGGGAGTTGGATGCACACGAAGCGACGGAGCTCTTCGAAAGACTAGGTGTGAAGCTCTCCCTCACGACTGCCTACAATCCGGAAGCAAATGGGAAGATCGAGCGAGGGCATGGACCTATCGTTAAAGCCATCGTACGGGCATGCAACGGTCGAGTCGGGAATTGGCCACGACTATTACCCTATGCCTTGTGGGCCGATAGAACGACACATAGCTCGGTGACAGGGTATATGCCGACGGAGCTTATGTATGGACAAAAGCCGATTATGCCCATCGAAAGGACGATCGCCTCATGGGTAGCGATACCGTGGGAGAACGAGATGAGCCGAGAAGAGTTATTAGCGGCGCGGATAAGGCAACTTGAAAGAAGACCTGAAGATTTAGAAAAAGCGCGAAAGATGATGAAGGCAGCCCGAGTAAAGAACAAAGTTCGGTTCGACAACACGCATCGACTTTGTCCCAAGAAGATTGAAGAAGGGGATTGGGTTTTGGTCTACGACAACACCCTTGACAATCAACATAGTACAACAAAGAAGTTCGCAAGAAGATGGTTCGGGCCGTATGTGGTGACAAGTGCCAACGATAATGCCACATACCACCTTGCGGAACTAGACGGATCAAGGTTGGCCGTACCCATTGCGGGGAAAAGAGTAAAGCTTTTCAAGAAAAGACAAGACAAGGATCCTGACCTCGATTACCTCGACGATGAACATAATAGGCCGGATGAAAATGAAGACATGGAGGAATCTAATTGATCATCGTAGCCGAAATCTCACTTCTTCTCTTCTTGGCACGTACCGGAGGACGTGCGGTTTGGTGGGGGTGGATGTCGTGAAGATTTTCGGCAATAGTGTGAAAATCCCATAAAACGTACAAAATCGAGTATGAATCATGTAATACAATAATTGTGAAGATAACATTTTTAATATCTAAGTACAAAATGATGGAGGTTTCGAATGCACTTTATTACACGAGAAATGGACAACTAAATGTCAAGATATGAGGGTATAAAGTTTGTGAAAAGAAAAGAGAAAATTGTGAGATATCCCACATAGGCACGACAAATACGGCTCTCATCATATATAAGGTGGAGCAAAAGATATTATCTTTGTGTCTATGTGTGGAGCATAGAGAGTTCAAGGTAACTTGAACTTAGAGTGGAGGTGGCGAGCTACTCGAAAAGGGTTTTGGCCAACCAAAACCGGACCGGCGATGGAGCCGGTGATCCGACGGCATCCGACCGGTATCCGGCGTCGGCGGCGGCGCCGGTATCTGGCGACGGCATCCGGCGTCGGTATCTGACGGCGGCATCCGACGGCAGCATCCGGCGGCGACGACGGCATCTGGCGTCAGCGTCGGCATCCGGCGGCGGCACCGGTATCTGGCAACGGCATCCGGCGAACCGGCGACTAGATAAAATAAATATATAAAAATATATAAATATTTAGGAGGGCAAGTATGGATTCGAACCTTGCACCTCCAAGTTAGGAGTCAAATGGCTTACCATTAAGCCATAGTATTTAGTTGAAATTATATTTCTATCATTGTACTTTTACATGTAAATTCTCATCCATGAGTGCTAAAATGAGTGACATGGTTAGCATGCACCACATGTAATACTTAAGCGCCAAATGGCAAACATGCAATTTATGCATGTCTTGTACCCTGACATGCATCATATGCATGAGAGCATCTATAAAAGAGGGAAGGGGGAGGAGAAAAACACGGTTTTTTTTATGAAAATTAAGAACAAGAAATTCGTTATCAAATCAATTGTGTAATCTCATCTTCTCTCTTTCCCAATCTATCTTAAGTGCTTTCTCGCCAAAGCTTGTATCGACTCTAAATCCTTCTGGTCCAGAACCCCGGCGGTTCCGCCTCACGATCCGCGCGTAGTGACGGATCTTCACGACAGCGTGAAGTCTCAGCTTGCGGCATCGTTTGAAATGAAGGATCTCGGGGACCTTCATTACTTCCTCGGGATTGAAGTGATCCGTAACCCTGAAGGCATATTGATCAACCAACGTCATTACGCGTTGAACATGCTCTTCAGTTCGGTATGGCAAACTGTAGACCCATCTCAACCCCTCTGGACAGAAATGTGAAGCTTCGCCCAGATTCGGGCAAGGCGTGCGACCCAACATGGTTCCGATAGATTGTCGGAAGCCTTATCTATTTGACGATTACTCGGCCGGATCTTAGCTACCCGGTTGGCTTAATCAGTCAATTTATGTCGCAGCCTACGGTCGAACACTTTCAGCGCAAAGGATATTGCGATATGTGAGTGGCACAAAAGACATGGCGTTCCTATATCGAGTAGGCATAGTCGAACACTTAGTTGGCTACACGGATGCTAATTGGGCCGGAAATGCCAACGATCGTAGATCCACATCTAGGTACACATTCTCCTTGGGAAGTGCGGGGATCGCATGAAGTAGTAAGAAGCAGTCGACAGTAGCACTGTCAAGCACGGAGGCCGAGTATTGAGAGGCGACTGTCGCTGCGTGCGAAGTCATTTGGCTAAAACGGCTATTACGGGATCTGCATGTAGAGGTGTTTGATCCGACGACGATCTATTGTGACAACCTCAGCAGTATCCACCTTGCGAAAAACCCCTTGTTCCATGCCCGGACCAAGCACATTGAGGTGCATTACCCTTTTTTCCGCGAGCGGGTCCTTTCAGGTGAAGTCGAACTAGTGCATGTTCCGATTGATCGGCAGGTTGCCGACATCTTCACCAAGCCTCTTGGTCTCGACAAGTTACAACATTTCTCTGGTGAGCTTGGGTTGCGTCACCTCGACACGCCGAACTTGAGGGGGAGAAAGGAGGAACAGGAACAAGAGCGTGAAAGGAGAGGAGGTGTTCATCGCGGTGGAAGTGACCGTGACGCAGAATCGGATGAAGAATTCGATTTCGGGCCGGTTGAAGAAGCTGAAGAAAAGAGCAAGGGCCATAACCATAGGGAAGAGCCGAGGGCAACCAATTCGGATGAGAGCGGAATTGAATCGGAAGAGTTCCATTCGGATACGCCGAATCAATTGAAGGCCATGCGGAGGATGCACCGACACCGCGACAACAAGGGAGTTGGGAAGGGCCGAACGAGCAGACAAGCCGACCAGAAGGGTCAAAGCGCGCGGAATCGAACTGGTCGAGGAGCGCGAGCGAGGCGTAAAGCCAGAAGGAACCGGAGCGTAGATCCAAAAGAGCGGACGGAACCTCAAGTTGAGCTTGAGGTGGAGTGTTGGGCGACAAGCTCAACATTGAGTGCGTAATACGGTACGTAACCCAGTGCGTAGAATGGGTGCGTAAAACAATACGCATAACGTGGCCGTATCAATGCGTAAACCGGAAGGCCGTTAGTATGGTATTCCTCGTAAGGAATAATTTTGGGAGTTAGTATAGTAGGCTCATTTATGAGCATTCAAGTACTGTCAGTACTTGTGTCAGCCCAATTGTCAGGGCTTGTATAAAAGGTGCTCACTGAGCACGATGTATAAAGAGAGAGTCATTATTTTGAATTGGATTTTTTCTGTTGTCTGCTCTCTCCAGAGAGAGAGAGAGAGACATTTCTCGATCTGTGCGTGGAATCCTTTCAACGGGGCCATGCTAATCTTCTCTGTATTGTTCCAATTTTATCTGATATGGTCATGGATGAGGGAACATCTCATGGGTTAGAGCGAGATCCTAAAGTTCATGGTCATGTTAGAGGTGTTGGGGAGGAGAATGGAGTATGTAAT